>NW_008708757.1:6526-9575 GCF_000327385.1 Lottia gigantea | reverse complement strand
CCGTCGGCGTAATATGATGAATGAAAATAAGTTTCCAAAGGTTCCTAAGATTATCAATATGGGAGGAACATATAACAATAATAATTTACTTATCCGAAATTCTGCATATTGCATCATAGGCTTCTCATAATCTTTGACGTGCATCTTGTCGAGAAGTAAGGCTAACGTCTGTTCATCTAAACCAGCGTCGGCCAAAACACGATGTCTCTGTGCTGGTGATAACTGATTGATTAAAATCCATATAGCTGTAACATTCTGTACCGCGTGTGTCGAGTCGAAACCAATAGTTCCCATTATAACACTAGAATATATAAATATATACATATACTTTAACGTGTTCAAGAATTTTGGAATGGTTTGTATGAGGAATGTTCTTTAATGACAAAATGAATGAAATGCACAATTATAACAATTTGTTTCATATAAAACATAATTCTCTTTGATAGGAGACTCCTGCATAATGTCGGATTAATTCTTATTTTGGCCGAGATACCGATGAAGTCATCTGGCCTTGAGAAATGCATCAGAACAGTTTAGTACACCACTTTTCGGTTTTTGTCGTGATGAAGTATTTTTGTTTTTTGAAACAATTGCACAAAGAAATAGTTAATAGTAGCTTTGGAGTTATTCAATTGCCTTTTACAAATTTCCAGGGTTCATGTCTTACTTAAGCTGGACATTTCCCTGATGTCTGTTAAAGAACTTGTAATTGGTAGGATTTTAATACTTCTACTTCAGGGACTAGAAATTGGACACTTGAAACTAATTAGGCCAGCCTTTATTAGAAGTATTATGTTGGGCAATGAATACTTTATATATTTCAATGGAATCGTTTACCGTAGAGGTTTTTAAAAACTTTTCTAGAAGCTGTATTTATGGAAAATTTGAAAATATTTTGAATTACATATTTAGCTGTCCAATATAATTACCTAATATTGAAGAGAAATGCATTTATTATTAATAGGAATGGTTTAAATCATTCAAGTATAACAATAAGTTATTGTTTTTTTTATTTCGCTAACACTATTCACTGTAAATGTGTTAATTGATAAAGCTATTTGAATTTTTCAAATGTTGTTGATATAATGAGTTATTTTTGCACATATTTCAAGTGATTTCCATTTCATAATAATTCAATTTTCTTCCAATTTAAATCAGGAATTAGCCTGGAGCGAAATGATAAATTAGTAAAAAATCTGCCTTTGTTATCTATGCTTAGAAGGTCATCAACAAGCAAGAACATAAATATGGATCTTATGCCAAGTTTTCACAACGAAAACCTATCACTAACATGAATTCTTGAAAGCCAAGTCTTCACAACGAAAACCTATCACTAACATGAATTCTTGAAAGTCGGGTCTTCACAACGATAAGCTGTCACTAATATGAATTCTTGAAAGCCAAGTCTTCACAGCGAAAACCTATCACTAACATGAATTCTTGAAAGCCGGGTCTTCACAACAAAAACCTATCACTAACATGAATTCTTGAAAGCCAAGACTTCAAAAAAGGTATCATTGACATGTGTTAAATTGACTTGCCCGAAGATGAAACTACCAAATTCCGTCAATCTAGGGAAGCCCATTGGATTGAGCCATTGAATACAGCAAGACATATAGGACTAAATATTCATCATAATGTAGGCATAGCACCCTTTGTTGTCCCGTTTAATACAACCAGCAATCGAGCAAGCAAGATAGTTCATGCCCACTATAAGAGCCTTCAAGAAAAATCCCCCCATGTCTATAAGCAGAAAATTATTGTTGCATATTCAAAAAATAAGAACTTAAATAATAATATTGTTCATAGTAAACTAAAAACAATCAGCACATAACAGATACTATACTTCTCGAGTTATTTTTTCTCATTTCAGATCAGAATAAGAACAGAAGAAAACCCAATATCAAGACCCTTAATCCTAATTTCTAAATAAAGTGTCTGCTCCACCCTAGGCCTGTACATTTGGGAGAATCAAACCCTCCCTTCCCTGAAAACTAATATGAATTCTTCAAAGTCAAAACTTCACAACGAAAAGCTGTCGCTAATATGAATTCTTGAAAGCCAAGACTTTAAAGAAGGTATGTGTTAAATTTCTAGTAGAATACAATCTATAAAAATAAATTCATTGAAGGACCGCTGCCAAAGCATTTTAGTTCATTGATTAATTAAGGACATCGGATGTAATTGCAATAACGAAAGTTCTGTATTGGAACATGAAACGAAAAATCACATTTTATTAAAATTACCTTTGACCCTTACCAGCCAATTTATTAAGAAAACTCTTTAAATTTACAACTGAATCTATAAAGATATTGAAAGCGTCTAAAGAATCTATAAGGTTATCTAGAAGATAGAAATAGTTAAGAACCTTTTTAATCTCATGTTGTATAATTAGTACAGATCTAGTTAACATAGTTATCCCACCATACCGTACTGCAACATATGATTGAGCTAAAAGACGGGAATAGAACTCATCCGATCTTTAATAATCTAAAATTGATATATTAAACGGATGTTTTAGGCTTAATGTAGAACGAAATATTGTCTGATGGGATAATGGATCGGGGTTTTCAATGCGAAGAACCTTTTACTATCAGAATCGCATTAGATGTTTACGCCTACAATAACTTATTCATTAGTATTGCGTTTCAATTATCTTATGAAATCTTAAACCGTTATATTTTCTGGTTTTGTTCACAGTCACCTTAAAGGCAAATACTTTGAGTCACTTGAATAACCTCCCACATTGAGCAAGATCATATTTATCACCTTTGGCATGGTTAATTTAAGAATGTTTGTTTCTTAAAGGGTTCTTGTCAGTCACTTCGATCCCGATATCATTAATGAATACCGTCGATACATGATGAAAAGATAGTTGCTATTGTCTATTATTTATTTTTATATATACCTTCTTATATAATTCTTCCTCTTTTCACCCGATGATGTCAATGTATTTTGTTTAAGCGTAGTGATACCATAAAATTGCGTTCCGTAAAGTCGCTTCAAGATTAGGAAAGATAAGTAATCGTTAGAACAATTAAACAATATA
>NW_008708757.1:0-836 GCF_000327385.1 Lottia gigantea | reverse complement strand
TTCCCATTAAGAATAACTGAAATTTCCAGACGACAGGTTTCAAAATAGTTGTTNTTATATATTTTCGCTATTAATTATTTTCTCTTGATACTTCTGTCGACTTATGTTTTCAGTCTATTCATCTGCAGAGAAGGAGAATAGTTTTTTCTCTGATTTTTATATATCATCGTTGTCGTAAATCTTAAATTCCAAGGAATATAATTTCCATAATGATACATATCTCCAAAATAAATTATCACAATTATCCTTTTTAATAACATATATTTTCACCAGCAGATGTTAGTTTTAACAATTTAATAAGGGGTTTTGATACTTCTAACGGCAAGATCTTTTTTTTCTATTCAAATACTTCGCTGAATCGTACATGCATGGTAAAACATCTGCTCGCCTCATCTAAAGCCATTCCTAAATAAATGGTCGCCGATTCCATATAATCTATCAGATTGACTTAAACTGGGCAACTGACAGCAACTGTGATTCTGCGATCATGAATGCGCCCAAGCTGACTAAATACGGCGATTGATATCAGTTGCTAGCGACGTTGAGGCAACAACTACCTAGTTTGCGATATCAGCATCCACCGGAAGCGAACCAGTTGCCAGGTCGCCCAGAGTCTCTGAAGAGTTGCACTACGGATCGAACTACCATTTATTATTCATTGGCTCAACCTAAACTGACTTTTGACGTTATTGTTGTAATAACAGTAATTGGGTGACCGAATATAGTTTTACATTAACATGTCAGTTGGCGTTAAGAATAATGTTTGGTATTTGAGATCTTAATCCAATCTCAATACAATTCCATTTTCCACATACATTTCCAGCAAATCATGAGAA
>NW_008708756.1:3350-4560 GCF_000327385.1 Lottia gigantea | reverse complement strand
AGAGCAGCAAGTCTATCTGGTGATGTTGATTTGACTCGATCTAGTCAGATTTATAATCTGTTATATCAACGAGAACCAGGCGTACAGTTATTATACGTCACTCCAGAAAAGGTAAACCAAATTATTGCTTCGATCAGGATGCTTAGTATTGTAAATTTACAATTGCCTTTTCTAAACTACTACTCAGTATTGGGGGTCATTGATAAGTGTAGACATAGTTATAGTGGAATTGCAAAAACCACTGATTGAAAATTGGAATGATGGAAATCAATGCTATCAGTGTTCCTGATATACATAGAAAAATTATAAAACATCTCTACAATCTCTTTAACAAGAACCACAGACATCTGATTGAAAATTGGAATGATGGAAATCAATGCTATCAGTGTTCCTGATATACATAGAAAAATTATAAAACATCTCTACAATCTCTTTAACAAGAACCACAGACATCTGATTGAAAATTGGAATGATGGAAATCAATGCTATCAGTGTTCCTGATATACATAGAAAAATTATAAAACATCTCTACAATCTCTTTAACAAGAACCACAGACATCTGATTGAAAATTGGAATGGTGGAAATCAATGCTATCAGTGTTCCTGATATACATAGAAAAATTATAAAACATCTCTACAATCTCTTTAACAAGAACCACAGACATCTGATTGAAAATTGGAATGGTGGAAATCAATGCTATCAGTGTTCCTGATATACATAGAAAAATTATAAAACATCTCTACAATCAGTTAATGTTACGATGTATCTGATAACAAGCCTCTAGAGCTGTTTCATTGGCATATTACATGCTTTGTGTGTCAGTTTAATTTATTTATATTTTGTCCTATTATAGATTGTAGCCAGTGATAAGTTATTGAGCTGTTTTCAACATCTGTATAATCGTAAAGTTTTAGATAGATTTGTTATAGATGAGGCACATTGTGTTAGTCAGGTAAACAATCTTTTTGTCTTTAATTCTGAAAATTTGACTGTACAGACTGGATAATAGAAAAAAGACAAATTGATCGTTCTATAATGCTAAATTCGTCAGCATTCCCTTGGTAATAAGCTAAGAGTTAATTAAAGACTTGATGGAAAATAAGGGAACCCAACTTTAAATGTTTATAGTATAAATTGAAGTTGGTACTTACTGTTTACTTGAGTTTACTATATGAGCCCTCTTAACCCCTTACTCCCCTTAAGCCGCTC
>NW_008708756.1:0-3300 GCF_000327385.1 Lottia gigantea | reverse complement strand
AAAACGATATTCGAAATCCAAAACAACATTTTGGCAAAACATTGGTAGCAGCTAACGAACTTCCACATGAGGAAGTATATCAATCATAAGTGAGTAAGTATTTCATAATGAAAAGTGACATCAGGTGTCTAGATGAGCAAGCATACATTGTCTGGCGCCACACCCGTCATTGAACTATTCCAAATGTGTACAAACATTATTTGATCATTTACCCCCTCTGCTTGGGCTGGTATACTCTTGTTTTGTTGTTATTTGTGCAAACCCTGATTCTTATTAATCTATGTCTTAATTTCCTTGCTATTTCATGGTGGTTACATAGCCTGAACTATTCCTAATGTTATGAACCTTATCATTTACCTCTTGTGTTGCTGTTATTTGTGCAAACCCTGATTCTTATTAATCTATGTCTTAATTTCCTTGCTATTTCATGGTGGTTACATAGCCTGAACTATTCCTAATGTTATGCACCTTATCATTTACCTCTTGTTTTGCTGTTTTTTGTGCAAACCCTGATTCTTATTAATCTATTTCTTAATTTCCTTGCTATTTCATGGTGGTTACATAGCCTGAACTATTCCTAATGTTATGAACCTTATCATTTACCTCTTGTGTTGCTGTTATTTGTGCAAACCCTGATTCTTATTAATCTATGTCTTAATTTCCTTGCTATTTCATGGTGGTTACATAGCCTGAACTATTCCTAATGTTATGAACCTTATCATTTACCTCTTGTGTTGCTGTTATTTGTGCAAACCCTGATTCTTATTAATCTATGTCTTAATTTCCTTGCTATTTCATGGTGGTTACATAGCCTGAACTATTCCTAATGTTATGCACCTTATCATTTACCTCTTGTGTTGTTATTTGAGCAAACCCTGATTCTTATTAATCTATTTCTGATATCTTTATTTGCACTAGTTAGTGTGCGCTGGCAATTAAGACTGTGTTCATTTTTATTTTCTTGCTTTTTCAAACTGTTTCATAAAGTCATACTGCAAGACACTTATTGAAGTTGCATGACAAGAAAGGACCTGTGCCCAATAATTTCCCTTTCTGGAAACAAAATTATGTTTTATTTTATTACACAGCATACAATATAATTTTTATATATTTTTTATCATGGCAATTTTTGGGTTTTTATAAGTTTTTTGATATTTTCCTCTAGGTTTATGCAGAGTTTTTATCATGGCAATTTTGGGGTTTTTATAAGTGTTTTGATATTTTCCTCTTGGTTTATGCAGAGTTTTTATCGTGGCAATTTTGGGGTTTTTATAAGTGTTTCGATATTTTCCTCTTGGTTTATGCAGAGTTTTTATCGTGGCAATTTTGGGGTTTTTATAAGTGTTTTGATATTTTCCTCTTGGTTTATGCAGAGTTTTAATCGTGGCAATTTGGGGGTTTTTATAAGTGTTTCGATATTTTCCTCTTGGTTTATGCAGAGTTTTTATCGTGGCAATTTTGGGGTTTTTATAAGTGTTTTGATATTTTCCTCTTGGTTTATGCAGAGTTTTAATCGTGGCAATTTTGGGGTTTTTATAAGTGTTTCGATATTTTCCTCTTGGTTTATGCAGAGTTTTTATCGTGGCAATTTTGGGGTTTTTATAAGTGTTTCGATATTTTCCTCTTGGTTTATGCAGAGTTTTTATCGTGGCAATTTTGGGGTTTTTATAAGTGTTTTGATATTTTCCTCTTGGTTTATGCAGAGTTTTAATCGTGGCAATTTTGGGGTTTTTATAAGTGTTTTGATATTTTCCTCTAGGTTTATGCAGAGTTTTTATCATGGCAATTTTGGGGTTTTTATAAGTGTTTTGATATTTTCCTCTAGGTTTATGCAGAGTTTTTATCATGGCAATTTTTGGGTTTTTATAAGTGTTTTGATATTTTTTTCTAGGTTTATGCAGAGTTTTTATCATGGCAATTTTGGGGTTTTTATAAGTGTTTTGATATTTTTTTCTAGGTTTATGCAGAGTTTTTATCATGGCAATTTTGGGGTTTTTATAAGTGTTTTGATATTTTCCTCTAGGTTTATGCAGAGTTTTTATCATGGCAATTTTGGGGTTTTTTATAAGTGTTTTGATATTTTCCTCTAGGTTTATGCAGAGTTTTAATCGTGGTAATTTGAAGTATTATATTAGAATGAAGAAACCGAAGAATGCTGTAAAAGACGTGTATGATGTAATCAAGTCAAAGTTTAATGGTGATATTGGAGTGATATATTGCTTATCAAGGTAGAGTTTTCATAGTAGATTTTATTGACTGAATGGAGGTTCTATGAAAAATATCGTCGAGTTGTTTATACCAGGCAATAGGCAGGATCTCCTGTGGGCTACAGTCTTTTCAAAATGCCTTGACAGTTCAAAATTGCAAAATTTCCCCCTTTGCGCACTGCATGGCATTGCCCAACAGCATTAGTCCAAGCATAACATTCAATATGATGGTGCCAAGACCGTGTCATGAATCATGAAAGTTGAGCAGAAGGAAAATATGATCTCCTCAGTTGTTTTCGTGTATGAAGAATTTTTAATATGTTTACAGAAAGGAATGTGATACAACTGCTAGTGAACTACAGAGACAAGGTATACAGGCTGTATCTTACCATGCTGGTCTCTCTGATTCAGAACGTTATAGTATACAGGAACAATGGTTATATGGTGATAAAAAGGTACTTCAATTTTTGATATGTCATGCACTGTTGTCAAATTCTGAACTTATGATATATAAAAAAAATGAATAATTATATTTTAAAGGGTTTATAACTTATGTTCACAAATAAGGATCTTTTCTACCAGCTGGTCCTTAGTATATCCTTTTGATGCTGATTTTTCCTGGATTATCAGTATCCATTTACAGCTGGGTTGACTGGAATAGTAAGGAAAGAACCCACTATCAACATATATATATCTATATTCTCCAATAAGTAATATAAGAATTCTAATTTTTCAACCCATGATCCCTCCTATGCAATTAGTATATACTGACATGGAAAAAGTGTCCAGTCATTTGGATGGGTATATCAACCAAGGGCTCATGTGCTACAGGCTGTTTATATTAAGATCTTGACGCCAACTTGAACTCGAAAAAAGAGTGTCACTGTCACCATCCTGGCAATATTGTCCTCTTTGCACATTGCATTGTGTCGCCCATCTTCTTTTGCCAAACAGGTGCACAAAAGTAGTATGTAAAACTCCATTCATTTCATTTGATTTCATTTTTTCCAACAGGTAATATGTGCCACTATAGCGTTTGGTATGGGAATAGATAAACCAGACGTCAGATTCGTTATTCATTTCTCGCTACCAA
>NW_008708755.1:7248-8388 GCF_000327385.1 Lottia gigantea | reverse complement strand
CTGATACACAAAAAACAGATATCAGTGATCCAAATTTTTGATTTTACCACTTTTTTGTAATTATGTATATACTCTGTGATATTTATGTCTGTGATAAAAATATGAATTGAAATATCTCATTTATATTAGATCGGTGCCAAGGGTGTAGCATTCAGTTCTGTCCTTATAGAAATAACAAACCAAGGGTCAGCTGTGATGAATAGTTATCAGACAGGATCAGCTGTGATGAATAGTTATCAAAGATCAGCTGTGGTGAATAGTTATCACACAAAGATCAGCTGTGGTGAATAGTTATCACACAAAGATCAGTTTGGATGAATAGTTATCAAACAAGGATCAGTTTTGATAAATATCTAAAAGACACAGATCAGCTTTGATGCATAGTTATCAAACAAGGATCAGTTTTGATAAATAGCTATCAGACAAGGATCAGTTTTGATGAATATTTATCAAACAAGGATCAGCTTTGATGAATAGTTATCAAACAAGGATCAGCTTTGATAAATTGCTTTGAGACAAGGATCGGCTTTGATGCATAGTTTTCAAACAAGGGTCAGACTTGATGAATAGTTATCAAACAAGGATCAGTTTTGATGAAAAGTTGTCAGACAAGGATCAGTTTTAACGAAAAATTATCGGACAAAGTTATCAAAGATTGAAACGACAGGCGCCTGATTGAAAATAGGAATGGTGAAAATTGATGATATCAATGACCCCGATACACATATTTTTTATGAAAACCTCTATTCAATCCAGGAAGTAATAAATTTCATTTATGGCATAAATCATTAGAGTTACTTATGACATGATATAAACATGACATCTTGAATCACTCCCTTTATTATTTTCCAATCCATCAGAAACAGGACATGATATCGCTTCACCTAGGAAATTTTTTGCATAAAAAAACGGTTGCCTTTGGTATGTTTTGACCACAAAGGTTGGGCACGTTTGTCTGATGGTGACTGTAAACCCGTTAACTTTAAAGGGGAGGTCTAGTAAAAAAAAAAATTTCGAACATCAAAGAAAATATATTTATTAGACTTTTAAAATCATAAAATTTTCATCAAAATAAAACAACAAAAATGAACACAAAAGAATTAGATGTCATAAAGATTAAATTACAAAGACGCAAAATAA
>NW_008708755.1:0-3395 GCF_000327385.1 Lottia gigantea | reverse complement strand
AGAATCCACCGGCTGTTACCGCAAACATGGTGATTCCTGCTGCCCGAGCTCGTTCACCAGCCTTCATCACGGCACCTCGTATAGCCATATTGGTGATTCCAGATAAATCATCGGATCCATAAGTTAAGATGACTCCAATTTTGGGAACCTTGCGTTTACTATCTGTATGTAGCTTGATGATAGAATCCATAGCTTTGACTACATTGGATCCCTCGGCCATAAAGTGATATAGCTCGCGCTGTGCCATAAGAGATATCCTAGTAAAAATGTCTCTTTTATTCAAGCTCGGCATCAATCCGTTCATGACCATTGGTTCGCTTCCATAAATTATTAAACCTACATTGGTTCTGTCCTTCTTGACGGTATAATAATTCACCATGTCTATCAAGAAATCTTCATACAGATCAAATTCACTTTGTGGTACTTGTGTTCGAGATGCTGGTATAGCTAGTACAACATCTGCTTCGCCATTACAATCTGAAAAGAATCTTCATTATTAATAGGCTACAGTATGTTGGTGCCACCTTCACAATGTCAAACTATTACGAACTTCGTACTTATACCTTGACTGCAACTTATATCGTATCATGGAATGCATGGAATGATGGATTGTACACTAGCGAATACAGCAAATAAGAGCCCTCGAGTGAAATGCTGTAACATTGTGGCTTTGTGTTCGCAGATTTTCTATCTGATTGGCCGTATTCGCTAGTGTACAGTCCAATCAAATCGCTCCATTTACAATCTTCCATGAAACCAGATAGGTGGTTATTGCAGACATTGCAGTCAAGGTATAAGTACAAAGTTCATCAAAGCTTGACATTGTGATGATGTGATGGTGGTATAGTTTGTCTCATTCTCTTACTGCATGCCATTTACACTAGCTTAAATTATATGCAATGCGAGATATTTGGCAATAATCTCCAATTTGGAAAGTTACCACTGTGCGATGGAATGACGATTTCGTCATTGTATGACCTTCAATCAACGACTTCTTTTCTAACTTATTCAATTTTCAGAGAGTGTTTTATCACTTTGCCTGAAACTATCTCAAAGCCTGTACTTATTATTATTCGAAACTTGTGTTAATATGCCTCACCAAGAGCTGGACCAGCAGCCATGATGCTTGGAACTAAACAAAATATTAGAAACAGTACCATTTCTCCACAAAACCTTGAATTCATCTTAACTGCAAAAAAAGATAAGCATACAAGTTTCTTAAAACAATAATGGTAAAAAGGGTAAAACATATTTTTTTAAAATAAAGACTCATTCCTCTCATTACCTACTTGAAAATTCGAGATTTCTCCAAAACATGACCTTATATGATGAACATACATCAAATCATGGGTGTAGACCAAACTTGGTGGTTTTTTCTTGGTGCTCAGTTGCGGTTTACCAAAATAACAATACACCTCACAAATACTAAATTTTCATAAATAACAAGTAACTGTTTTCCTTGTTAGTTTTTCATATTGATGTCACACAGTGTGAATGTGTCAAGCCATGTGTGCACTTTGTGCACGATTCTGTTTCTGATGGCATAGACGCACTTTTAAGGGATTTTTTCTAAAAAAAAAAACATGTGTATCGGGGACACTGATAGCATCAATTTGCACCATTCCAATTTTTGATCAGCCCTCTAGTGGAATTACAGAAACCACAGACATCTGGTGAAAAATTGCAATGATGCAAATTGATGCTACCGATACAAGTAATTTTGTTTTAGAAAACCTCTTTACAATTCCTTTTATTTATATGTCAGTTAGGGAGTACCCTTAATGGATCCATATCTATTTTGGCAGATACCACCAAACAACACTAACACTTCTTTATCTTTACAAGAGTATAGGTCCAGTGGCGGAACCAGGTTTATGTCCGGGGGGGGGGGACCCCCCTTTGGCTCCGCCACTGTATAGGTCCATCAACCAAACTTTTATACCAATGGTTCCACTATACATCAAGACACCATGTTAGAAAAGAGACATTCCGAATCTAAATATTAATTTGTGTAAAACGTTCTAAAGTGACTTATCACTTATCAATATGAGATTGATTCGGAGATGGTTCTCTATCAAAATTCATCGTAAATTGTGTCGAAAAACTTCATCTGTCGTTACTTCCATCCAGCATATCTATAAGTAAACTGCCCTATTATCTTTCTAAAATCAATCTGAGGAGTGCTTCTTTGTCTTGTTCTAAAGCACTGTCAGACAGCAATATGACTGGGAAATATCCATCACAGTATTACCTGGTCGAACCGAGAAAGATGTTATACGTTACATCGCAGATCTGAGTAACTTCTTCATTCGTTATCCTAATAAAAATCAGCAAATTTTTTATGACTGTAAATTGAAAACAATGACGTTGAGAAAGCGTGTGCAATGGTAAATTTTGCAGGCGGCGGCGAGTTTTTGTCCGTAAAAAGCTAGTACATAATTATAGGTCCTGAAACTCAAAAATACGCATGTTCGCCCACATCCTATATGCTAATTCTTTCGAATTAGATAACTTGACAAATATCCAATAATAGGAGCATTTTCAGTCACTTTTAAATATTCACTTTTAAATCGTAAAATACAAGGTTAAACTTACTTCTAATCCGTATCCTAACAATGATACATGCACTCTGATTGTACATAAACCATACTGTAATTACATAATTATAGACTCGTCCAGATAACCTTTATCCTACATAAATCCGATTAATTTGATTTTTAAAATTATTCAAATATTAGAGAAAAAATTAAGTCAACAGCCTAACCCATTAAGCTTATGTATAATATTGTACATTGTCTAAACAATTTTACAAAGAGCTATAAAATAAATAAAAGGGCAAGCATCAATAACTTTGTATAATATTCTTTCCTTTTCAGGGTTACAACAGCGATCTCATTTTGAGACATTGTAATTTATTTTTTCAATCGATTTAAAAAGAGAACTTAAATATCTACACGGTTTTAGACTGTTCTTTAAAGCTTTGACTTAAGCGGCTTTTGCACGATCTGAAATTAAATTGAATTATGGTCAAGGCCAGATAGTATTTTCTACCATATACATTTTCTTGGTGGAACCTTAACGTATCTTAAAGACAAGTGTCCTTGATAATCTGTATTTTCTGAAAATATGGCTTGTCCCTTAACGCATCTGAGGTTTTAACTAAAAAAAAAAACTTTTTAACGCCAAAACTAATTAAATGGTTTACGTAAACTTTTTAAGGTTGTTATGGTTTTAGGTAGTTGTAAGAAAAATTACGGATTTAAGTAAACTATATCTGTAATTGTTCTGAAAGTTTCATCTAAAAATATCGAGTCTTTATAATTCCCAACACCAGAATTATAGTTTAAGCTGCTATTAGTACACGTTTTTAATTAAGCGCTTAAAACAAATTCAGT
>NW_008708754.1:1245-4599 GCF_000327385.1 Lottia gigantea | reverse complement strand
TCGGACACATTCATGTAGCCACAATAGAGGCTACAGTTTTTATCCGATCTTGATGAAACTTGATATGCATGTATATAGCCTACTGATAAGATCTCAGTCAAGTTCTATCTTTGTAATTGTCGAAAGAATGGTTTTGGGGTTATTACCCTTGACTTAGTAAACACGCGTCAAAATTGACTTGTGGCCGCGATAGAGACTACACTTTTTATCCGATCTTGATAAAACTTGGTATGCATGTATATATTGATGAGATCTGAGTCAAGTTCGATTTGGTAATTTACGAAAGAACGGTTTTGGAATTATTGCACTTGACTCGCCCTTTTATCCGATCTTGACGGAATTAGATGTGCGTGTTTAAATTGATGAGATGTCGGTCAAGTCGAAATTGGTAATAACCGGATGAACGGTTTTATATACTTATTGCCTTTGACCTAATAAAAACTCGTCAAATTTGGCTTGTAGGCTACAGCTTTTATCTGATCTTGATGAAACTTGGTATGAATGTATATATATCGATGAGATCTCAGTCGAGTTCGAAATTGGTAACAATAGGATGAACAGTTTAAGACGAGTCGATGAGACCTTGTTGATGATAATTTGATGAACTGTTTTCATTAAGGAGCCACTAAAGACTTTGTTGTCATTTCTGACAGCTGATAGTGGCCGAATGTTACCTTGCCTGGCAAGCTATCTTTCACACAATGAGTGAGTATATTACTGACCTTTGGCATATCGGATTTTTTTCAAGGATAATCGGTGTTGTAACGATTTGATGTAATTAGTATGAGTTATAATTATGTCAATTTACCTGGCCAAAATTTATAAAGAATAGCTGATTATTATTATATTTCAAACCAGGCAGTCTTGCTTCTTCCCCTTCTTTAGCTATAACATTCTTATAAGCCTGCAAGATTACATCTTTTTGTAATATTATATATTGAAATAGACGTATAGTTAAATATAGTTAGTAAATACAATCAGTTTTATCGTAGACTGTAGGTGTGAACCATGAACCAAGAATTTTGATGCATACATCACTCATAAGATACAAAACAGTTTTACTGCACTAGTACATGCAATTGAATAGTCCAAATATAGAGGTGTAGAATGCATATTGCTTACTCTATAACTTTGTTTTAAACCACCATTATCGGCTATGTTCTCACCTTGTGTATTGATACCATTTACCTAATAATGGAATGTAGTTAATTTCAAGTTTTCTTCTGAGAGTAATAAAGTGCTAATTGTTAAGTATTTCGGTCTGAAACAACTGGAACAATAACTCTAAGAGATTCGCGTTTATTGCCAATTTGCTTAGGATTTTGTATTTGACTAAAGGCTATTCAACGTGCCTAAAGTGTATGAAAGATCGTGATAACTTTTAACTTTTTAACTAACAAAACTATTATCGATTTAAAATTAGTTTACAACGCTGTCAAAACTTCTCAATTTCGTGTAAAATTTTGATAATGTCAAGAGCGACAAAATATGTTCAGGCTCATCTATACAAAACAACCGATAAAAAATGAATCACTTACATTCATGTTTGCTTCCGGTAATATATAAGTGGAATATTGGTCTATAATACATTGAGCCTTAGCTTTAAACTGGTCAATAGCATCATCACTCCACCATTGTAACAGATTACCATCCTTATCATATTGTCTACCTAAAATATTATTATATAGACATCATGCTACACTGTATTTTAATGGTATGTCGGTGGATTGTGGAATGAAGCAATGATACACAATTTTCAGCACATTTTAATCATATACACAGCGATGAAACAAATCGATAAGACACTTTCTACAAATTGTTGTCTTGAGATGGAGCATTGATAGTTTTTAAACTTTCTACATACCTGAATCATCAAAGCCGTGTGTGATCTCGTGACCAATTACTACACCTATGCCACCATAATTCAACGCCCTTTCATAGAAAGCACATTAGTACAACCCAAAAAGGAATTGTAAAGGGGTTTTCTAAATTTCTTATGTGCATCGGGGACAGTGATAGCATCAATTTTCACCTTTCCAATTTCTATCAGAAGTGTGTGGTTCATTGCGATTAGTGACGTCATCAAAAACTCATCTTTTATGGAATTACAGGAAACACAGGTGTCTGATAGAAAATTGGAATGTAAATTGATGTCATCATTGTTATCTATGTCCCGGATACCTCTTACAATCCCTTCCATGACTTATATCATACTAATATTTACGACGTATAACATCTTTTCAATTCCATTCAGTAATTTTAAACATTTCAGAGATATTATTATGCCATTTTATCAACATTCTAAGGATCATTCTATAAAATTATAAGAGAATAAGCGCATTATTATGATGCATTATACTAATATATTTTCAATACGGGTTGTAGTCAGTCTATTCTAATGCATGTCCATTTAAACCACATTATGATACAAAAAGATTGTCATAACTTACTTGGGATAGTCTTTATTGAAGAAAGGTGGCTGAAGTATACCTGCTGGAAACACTATAAACAGACAGAGATTTAAGATGAAATGAATTTAAAATGGATCAGCTAAACGACAAATTGACTGCGATTAAATTACACAAATCGACAACGTTTACCAGTGAGTCAAGGGTCGAAGACACAAAACAGACATTTGATTTGTATTGTGACCATAATTTAAAGAAATATGACCAAGAACAGATATCAAATTATACGTTACTATTTGCATCTGTTATAGTTCCTATAGAAAAGTAATTTGAATGCAGAATCACATGCAACATACCGGTTTTCCTATGTCTTGGGCAAGAAAATATAGAAGGTTGATGGAATAAAAGTAATATCTAAAATAATATGGCCTAATGAATGAAGCGCTTACTTATTTGATTTTTCTGTGGACTGTAAAAGGCATTAACTGTGGCAGCATTCAGTGACCAACTGAAATTCAAGTGTTTACAAATTTCAATGAATTATTCACTTTTATATCAATTTTATAATTTATCTTCATCTAAGTAGCCTGTATTTGCTGAAACCTGATTCGCACCTTTTTGGGGGGTTCAATTTCATAAAAGAAATGTAAATTAGCTCAAGCTACATACTCATCTTTAGAGACACCATTTCTTAAATCCTTTAAATTTTCCACCACTTTTCTTTCTTGATCCCCACTGTAATTGTCGAAGTAGGTGTCTTTACCATAGTTATACTGAAAAGTACAGTATCTTTTCTTATTCTTATTAACGATATGAAGAATATGTATAACAAGATACCAAGTCAAAACCCTTATCCACCTTACGAAAATACCAAAATTGAGCTATCACGAATGATCATAATTATATTCTAAACAACATAGATTTCATTAGAGACTATTTTAGAGGA
>NW_008708754.1:0-1195 GCF_000327385.1 Lottia gigantea | reverse complement strand
GTATTACCTTAACTCTGGCCAATTCTCTTGTATCAGAATCCATCCAATCTAATTCTGTTAATAACTCAAAAAACGCTTGTCGTAAATTTTCTATCATTTCTTGAGCCTTAAAACAACATTGACATGAATTTAGATATTAAGATGCTACTTTTATAATTGAAATTTCTTTGGGTTTGAGACCTTGCAATATTTTGAACATAGTCATGTAAGGTAAGAAGACAGGAGTAGAAGGTATAATCTAATTTTGGTAATATAAAGTTACAGTAAAGGTAATGAATGTGTGAGAATATTAGAAAAATATAATAAGATACAAACTGTCAGCTTAGAAGCTTCGTCAAAATTTTCATCTATGAACAGTCTGCCTACACCATGACCGGCATGATTCTGTACATATGATACACAAGTCCTAAACCTGTCGCGAGCGCTGGCTGTTCCAGACAAGACCTTGAAAAAAAGGCAATATTTAGGAAGTCAGTAATTAGGCAGATCTTACTAATAGATACAGCTGACGGAACCGTAGCAAATTTCTGATTGAAAACTTGATTGGCTAAAAAAAAAGGGGGGAAGTGGCATTGTGAAAATTCCAAAATGCGACGGACGTTTTCCAATTCATTTAACATAATATTTAGTTTAAACCAATCCCAAATCACTAAGACGATCATCACAGCTGGAGAATTATATTTTACGTCGTTCTATTCAGCCAGGCTATATTCTCCATCATGAAAAAGAAATCTAAGGAAAATCAAAAATAGAGGGGAGGGGGTAATGCAGTCGATCAAGGATTATATAACAAGTAATAGAATGTTGAAAACTCATGTACTAGATTAATCGGATGCTAGATCAAAATGTTATAATTATTACAAAGAAACAAAATATTGGAATTTTAAAAAGTTTTACCGTTTCATAATCTTGTGATATATCTCGAAATAAATCTGTAAGGATTTTAGCACGGTCTAAAACTAAGTGATAGAGAGCGTAATTTGCCAAAACACTGAAAATGAAAAACGAAATAAAAATCACATATATTATCTTATATATATTCTCATATACATGTAGTCTTTCCTAACGAAGACTTCATGTACCCCATTCGTTGAAGGGTAAAAAGAAAAATCATAATAGAGCCGGCATAAAAAGGTTTATGAGGTATTATAAGAAGAAAAGCAATTGTATCTTACCGATTTGAAGTATTTTCTAA
>NW_008708753.1:100413-136844 GCF_000327385.1 Lottia gigantea | reverse complement strand
TATAATATTGAGGTGTATGTTGATGTTGTGTTATTTTGATGTTATATTATTAGTTGGTTTATATTATGGTAATTTAAACTAATAAAGTTCTGTATTATAATTATTTAGAAGTAATACTGCTGATAATGTAAACTAATAAATCACGATTCCGACAGCCTTGTCAGTGACGCAGGTCTAATCGTCTAGTCCCTTGGTTTCCAACATGGGGTACGGTATACGCCACAGGAGGTACCTGATAGGCCTTATATACGACCCCAGTAGTAGGGCTATATCATACAGCATATAGCATATGAGTTTTACGTAATCCTCCCCAATTTCGGCTAATTGTGTGATATCTTAAAGGGATGACGTATATCTAAGAAAAGATATCAGTGCACATCTCTATCCGAATAAATCGATTATGACAGCACGATGGAACGAAGAACAAATGTGCATGCAGAAAGTTTAATATAATTAATAAAATAATCGGTTCAACAGTTCCAAATCTTCTACCCAGACTTTAAATACCCTGTAAATTTCTCCAGGGCTCATAATCAAATCGCTGATGAATTGAAAAGTCAGCACATGGTGCTAACACATTATCGTTACTGTAATTAAAAACATACATTTTTTAAGTGTTTAATTAACACAAACCTCGAACGATCCGAACTTATCTTTAAGTGCAGACTCGAGAACGAAAACTCCTTTTCAACCTTTCATTAGTTACTAGGATTTGAAAGTAAAATATTTTGTAATTGTTTTAAATAAATAGACTAAATTCAGATGACTTACGCTTCATGAGAAAACGCGAAGGCGGGAATACTGGAAATGTTGGCGGCAACACAAAAAACTCGAGAGAACGTCAGATTACGGATTGCATTCATCTGCCCTAAAAGATGAATGAAGAAATTAATTATAATATATTTCGCTTATCAAGACTAGTCTCCAAATGCTTTACATTATACATATTTGGATGTGAAAAAAGATTCAGATGTATCTAATTTATGTGAAAAAATATTCAAAGTCACAATTTAAAACTGTATCCAACAGACGCCTTGAATATTGATTGTCATTTTAATCCCGAATACGGAACCGACATTTTATTTGTGTTGGAAAAGATCAAAATTGAATACAGATAACTTATGACGAGAATACTAAAGTACGATATTTCCAATTCAACATATTTACCCGATGATATTTGACATTGTAACACCTCGCTATACACGTAAAAAATAAAATATTTTTGAATTTCTTATCAGTCTGTAGGCAGTGACTCAACTACCATAGGGATTGATTGAACGCCTAAGAGGGATTCAACCCCAGAAAAATGGTAGTTTAGCGACAGTCTCTAGGAAAGTCACTTTGTGAGATTCATCAATCCTTTACTTCAGCAGGAAACAATTTTTACAGAATTTAATCGTTTTTAGAAATTTACAATTGAATAATAAAAAAGGCCATACCTTCAGAGAATCCAGAAGGGTTTGAGGGTTGTGCGTTTTCAAACCAGAATCGATCTCCGAATTTCAGAATCTTGAATTGTCGACCAATGATACAAGCAAATGTTGGTCCAACAAAACCATCGGTTACTGGATCTTCTGAAAGTCCGCCGATATACAGATCAACATCGTCAACATGTCTGTAATATTATAAACATCAATTAACATTGCGTTTTACATCCCATTTTAATGTTATCTCCTCGTTGGTTTTCGACATGCAAATCCTTTTTCACTATTATCACGACTAAACCCTATTCACTTAAATTAACTTAAAATTTAGTTCAATTAAACAATTTTATTTAAACATTCCCTAACAACTGGGTTTATTTTGTCGAGAATAAGGCCCCTGATTTGATAGTTACTTACGAGTAAACCATTTGCAATCTATTAAACTGAGCTGTTCCGTCATTAAACGAGTTAAGTCTAGGAAGTCCACAAGCTTCACGGAATGTGTTATACGATGGTAGCCCGAAGTCTCGGCCTCTCTGTATGTTAATTGCTGCAAGAGTGTTTCCAGCAAATGCGTCGGTATTAAACAAATCAACTTGAAAACCTCCATTAAATGCTAGATCTATTTCTTGACTAGAATCTACAAGCATTCCCTTAATCGTATCCTCGTAACCTTCTCCTAGAAAAAAATAATTCATAACATATTGTCGTACATACCACAAAACTGTGTACATTTGAAATTACTACATGACAAATTCAAAGAGGTAGAATTCGCAAAGGCCATGATTCTCCATTTTCAGGGTTGATTTGAGACTAGAATATATAGTCTTAAGAAGTACTAGAACTATATGAGCCAAGAATCGAGGCAGATGTTTCGAACTAAGGTTAATCATTACATTGAATTGAATTGTGATTCTGGTTTCAAACGTTTTCAGGGATGAATCGGTTTGTATGACCATGACCAACTAAAATTTTTGACTTACCATCTCTAGTTTGAGTATAAAATGGCCTCTGAAACAGTTCAGAGAGCGGAAGTCGACTATTACCATATGTCCACTTATTAGGTACGGAAGAATGACCATATCTTAACGCTGCTGCACTAAAACTACTGAAGACACCGGGAGATATATTGGGATTGTAGGAATACGGTTCTGTTAGTCTACAAAATATATAAGTCCAATATAATAAATTCACACAATTACTCTTCGGGATCGTCGCATCTGATTTCTTAAACAGGATGCAATCACGTCCAAGTAAAATTATTAATTCAATAAGAGACCGGTCTCAAAAAAAGAATCAGGACCTAGTGGAAGGGGCGTGATCTTAATATTTTGCGAGAAATAGTATAGTTCGGTATGAGGATATTCAAGATCAAAGCGTGATTTGATAACCATGTCGAGAAGAGGAGGTAGCACAACCGAAAGTAGAGCCACACGACAGCCCTCTTTCAGCCGTTTATCAAAGAAACAGGTGATACATGACTTCCTCATACCGTTATAAGAACGTGACTTGGGTAAAAAAATAAATGATTAGATTAAAACGGGGACAAAATATAACAGAACAACAGAATCTACTGTGTAATCTATTTTTACAAGGTTGGGTATTGAGAGAATTGGACCCGAAATGATGGTTTATCTTGCGATGGAAGAGATCTAACAAATACTGACCCATATTGACTCATAGCAGCTGGTCCTATCAATAATGGTAGATATTCCTGATAAGTTATCTTTTGTATTATAGCGACAATGATTCTTCTTGTTTCTTGAAATAGAATTTCATCATCCAATGAAGGGTTCATTGTGGATAGTTGTTGTGCAATTAGGTTGTGATAACGCATAAACACTATGTGAAGAGCGGTCAAACCAGATACTTCATTGACTCGTTTATCACCTGCAAAAAATGAGATAGTGGTAATAGGCTAATCAGTTTTTATTCGACAATGTTTTTCGTGTATTTTTTGATTGGATTCTACCTCGGTAATAAATAAAACAAATTATTTTGTCAATTACATTACCCCCCTTCCTCTTATAAATCTTTACTTTTACTCCTCTCCCATCTATAAAACCTTAAAGGCCTTAAGCGAAAGCACTTTTTAACTGTTTGCTGATTTTGTCACTAGTTACTTCCCTTATACAAATCTTCTCTATAGAGGTTTTTAGTAGTGTATAGAGTTTTAAGCGAAACGAAAAACTTGTATTCGGGGCTGCGAGGGGTTATTTGATTTCTTCCTTGATCTACTTACCAGCATCAAAACAGAAATCATTGTCTGTAAACAGGATACAATTTGATTTATCATCAGGATTACTTCTAGCAGGTAAGAGTGCGTGTGCGCTAATCGTCAACTTCCCTGCAACATTCGATGGAAAGTTTATAAAATAGGTTTCTAAAAAGTTGTGTAATGGTTTTGGTGGAAGGAGCCGATTTTAAATTTCCCACAACAGGTTTCCTTATTATTTTGCAAGTAGGCTTACTCAGTGATTCAATCGTCAACCTCGTTGACCTGTCACGTGACGCCATTCCCACTCCTGTTATCGGAATTTTGCATGTTTTAGCTTGCGTTAAGTGGATCCAAATCGTAACTGACCTCCTACAAACGATCTTAGAGAATTACTTTCATCTTCAGTTGATCCATATACGCCAGATCCATCCACAAAAGCTGTTATAAAATTAGTCGGCTCTCTTACACCTGAAATATTTTGAAAAGAGGGTAGTGAAGTATTCGAAATGAAATGTATTAAGGTGCATCAGCACCAAAATGGGCCATATATCATCTTGAAAACTAATTAACACACGCGAAAAACAAATGAATTTGTATGAAAAAAAAAAGTTTAAATGCTAAAAGTAGTTTGTCTGCGGTCGATAATACATCCAAGCTGCAACAGAATATAATATGAAATGAATGGAGTTTAGTCATACTTTTCTTCATCCTATGAGCTAAGGCAGACGCCATGGAGTGTGCAGTGTGGGAAATGTTCATGTCAACCCCCCCGATCTGCATCACTGACAAAGGGAAACCGGGTTTGTTTGAATCTGAGCTCAACAAACATTAAACTGTATTTCGAACATGCATTTGACTTCAGGATATTTCTCTCATTACTTATCTTAGTTTCCGTTTATTGATATATTAGGCCTATTATCATTACGTACGTGATTTACAGTCTATCTCGCCAACTGCTCTGACAAAGTTTCCACATCCATCGTCGCCTACTGGATTGGGCCATTTAATAGGATAGCAGGGTTCACTAAAAATACAACATTTTGCATGATTATTCTATACCTAACCATGAAAATAAACGTTTTATAGACAATTCATGTTTTTTTTTCTATCAAAATACACATTTTTTCTATCAAAAAACACGTTTTTTCTATCAAAATACACATTTTTTCTATCAAAATACCTGATTTTTTTTATCAAAATAAATGTTTTTCGCCAATATTCGGTGCTATAATTTTTAAAGTGCTTAGAAGTGTGTTTGAATAATTATTTTAGTTTAATAGGTATATCGTCTTATGTAGAGAATCTATTCTTTAGTCTGGTGAATATACACTTGTTTACCAGGTTTGAGACATAAATTTTATGTCCATTCTAGGAGGTGGTATCCTCTTAAGAAGCGTTCTAATGAAAAGCGGATCGAAATCAGTTTTATTAACTCTTCACGAAAATAACCGTTCTCAGACGATGAACAGAATGTTTTATAGCGACATGGTGTAAATGGGCTTATGTTAAACTCAGCTTTCTAAACACTGACAACAATAAGACAAATATAGAATAATTAAAAGCAATACGTTACCCTCTTAAACCCAAGGTTTCATCGATACCCGTACCTTTACAACATTTATAGTTCCCACCACTAGCTAGACAAATAAATTGTTTTTATATCAATGGCAAGAATGTGAGTCTGGAAGACAGAGAGAATAAAACTGATCTTATAAACCACGACACTGTATTAATTAAACTACTAAATACTAAATCAAACCTTTGTGTATGCGAGTGTGATTTTATCCAATCAAAACGACAACATTTATTCGAAGTAGATGTTCGAATTGAAACTATTCACGATATGAGCTTCTTGGTTGTTAATGACGTAACATCTGATTATGAATATTGATTACCTGATCCTTGATATGAAATAAACTGGCCACAGTGAAACTCGGTAGAAAAATGCAAAATTTTCAATGTATTGGAATTTCACATTAATTACATAATTCGTAATGCATGTACACAGAATGTCGGAGTACTTAGAATTTTTAAATAAGCCTAAGAAGGAAATCAATCGAGAACAGAAAAAGATGTCGGATTTAGCAGAATGTCGGAATACTCAGATATCGGATATCACAGACTACACTCTACTTCAAAATGATTTGCGAGTTCAGTTCAGTTCACAGTGTTTGTACTAGAGGAATAATTCTTATAACTTTTATCTATATAAAATATATTCTCTAAAATAGCTGTTATTTCAGAATAATAAAAGAGTTCTCTTCGTATCATTTTACAATAGATCGTAATGGTAACTTACGTGTTTTCAATGTTTTTGTTAGGACGATGTCATGGGCTAGAAACTGGCCAAACACCTGGTGTAAATTGGCAAGTGGTGTAAGTGCAGGTTCACTTACGTTAGTGAGGACTTTTTGAGATATTTCCCCGGCGCTAGGAAGTAGATATCCATCAAAACCGTTAAACCGTGGCAAATGCTTTCCTGTAATGAAATAGACAAGTCATATAAGATACGTCAAGCAGAAATGAGGCAATCTGATTTCAGTTCTTAATATTTCGGTTTGTGTTATAACTTCAATTATTTACATATAGTAATATAGAAATCTTTTATCAAACAGAGCATTTCATTGGATGAATATCAGGTGGTCTAGAACAGGAGATGAAATGTTACAGATCATGGATGGCGTGTGGTGTAAAACCGAAGAGCAAACACATAATCTTCATATTTGCATTTGTTTTTTTTAAATGACAAGGTAATTGCATCGAATGGGATATACTGCGAAAAAACTTCATAAAATACATACCATTTGCAAAAGCAACAATTATTGACAATATCATTTTTGTAAAAAAAATAAATGTATAGATGAAACGGGCGAAATTATTAAAAAAAAACGTTTGGTGTGTTCATGTCATTCCTAACATTTATTTTCTATATTTATTAATGTTCCGAAGACTAAGCGACTACCAGCAATGAAATATAATTGTGATCAAATTAGATGAGTAGTAAAGTAACTCTGGTCACATTTCATACAATTATGGTAGCAATAAAGTTAAACCTGTTCTGGGTGAGCTCTTGATATTTTGGATCCTTTCGTTTGATCCATTACCTCGACGAACAAAATTTCGAATTATAAGATTGCAATATGTTTTTGATACGTGATCAAGTGATTGTAGGTTCAATACGTACCGTCCTCATATGCATTAGGTACCAGTCTTAGAAGAGTATCTTTAAAGGATCCGTCTCGTGGTTTGTGTAGATTGTTACACGTTCCGTCAATTGTTCTATATCGCATTGCTGCATTACATGATCTGAAAGTCATTTTAAACTTGGCCAATAAGAGCATAATTATATTCATCAGTAGATATACTTGGTGTCATAAATAACATAACAGGATCCTTATATAATCCGATAAATCCCAATAACTTAGTCATGTACCATAAACATGCAATCAGATATTAAAAAACGCTTAATATTAAGATCAAGCGTTTTTCAATCATTTCTTAGTTTTATGAATTTTCAAATTTTCCAGATTTTACCGGGATTCTGTTGTAAGTTTATGACACCAGGTAAGTTCACTGATGAATATATTCTCATATTGAACATTCTTGATGACACCAGGTAAGTAATATAACACACATGTTTTTGTAATATCTTAAGAATAATGTAACGATTGTAAATTGAAAATAATTATTTGACCTTAAAGTTAAATTTAAAGAGGCAGCCTAATGTTTCAGTAGGTTAAGAAAGTTAGGTTATCAAATGATTAAACTTTTAACCAAAATCTAGAAATCCTAAGCTTAACCAAGCTTTAACCAAAAATACCTTGCGATTTGAGAACGCTAAAACCATTTAAAAGATTTACGTAAACCTACGAAATTTTCGTAAAAGTCGTCATGTATTTGTTTGGTGTTTAAAAATTGATTTACAAATTTTAGCAAAATAAAAACCAAATTGTAGAGAGATATTTCTCTTACTAATTCAAAAGGTTTCAACAGAGAACACACGCCTTTATAAAACCCAGCACAAAAACAAGCTTCAACAGCTTAGTTAACAAAAAAAGGTACATTTAGAAACAAATTAATGTTGATCAAGTTGATACTCATATACTGACTTTGAACTTAAAACATTACACTGGCAAGGACATATGGCATAAAACCGTAATTAATCATACCTTAAAACCTTTCCGATCATTCTGGTAAAAACTATGAGTAGTTAATATAATACTTACATAGGTTCTGCAAAAAAGAAGATTATTTAGTATTAGTTATATTTATACCCCAAATTATTGGCCGTTTTCACTTCTGCGATGCTGGAAATTATTCCATTAGAATTAAATATGATATGAAATCATGGAGCTTGATTTGACTGAGAAGCTTCATTTGAATCTGAGTAGCTGGATTGCACTTTACACTACCTTTTAGGATGACCAAAGAATATAATCATTAGGTAATAATATATAATTATATCAAATTCCCTTACTTAGTTGACAGCATGGTTGATACATCCACACGTTGTTTGTACATGTCATCTGCTGTATCATTTGGTACCCTGTTTTACATGTAATAGTCACATCTTGGCAATTTTCAGCATAGCTAACATCTGCATTGCTTACCTCAGGATAGTTCTTACATTCTGAAAATTGTTATAAGTTATTTCCAGGCAACAAATAGAACCTTAAGCTTAATGGTAAAAAATTGAAGAACAATCTCGAAAATCACAGTGTCTACCAGAAAGATTACCGGCCTATTGATATGCAATAAATATATCGAACTATGAAACATTATCAACTTCAGGTGCAGTTCTCAAACCCTCTTGTACAGTGGTATTGGGTATTCGGGAGTGGTCTATCCTTTTCCCGTGGCTTGGACTTGATATGCGGATGGGATATCGGAACGTTTAGTGACAGACATAAAATGTAATTTATTATCAGAGTAGCTCCGATCGCTAGTTTTTGAGAAATTTCAACATGACGAAAACCATATTTGGCATGGCTACTGATGTCTATACAAAGCTGAACCATTAATTAGTCCTCCAAGACATTACCGCATTTTCTACTATGTCACTGTGTCCCACACAATATCAGGAGTAGGCCTAACGGACTTGTAAGATGAAGGACGAAGCCTACCTCTTGACTGTGTTGTGGTACCCAAGGGACACGTGGAAATTGTACGGTAACGTCTTAATAGGAATATCAAATAGATAGATAGCAACGGTTATACCAAATGTGTCTGTTTCAATGTTGAAAATTCTCCAAAACTATTGATCCTGCCCTCAACGTGCCTTCATACCATCCGTATATCACTTCAAAGGAAAGAGTGGAGCCAGATATGTCCGTTTAACGTTTCAGTAACGTAAGTTTCAAATATCATCCGAAAAAGTTTAAGTCATCGATCTATTGTTGTGTTATGAACTTATCCAATAAGCATTTTGGACGATGTGACGTCTGACTCAGTGATCAATATTTACCAGCCATTTCCAGCGTTAATAATGATACAGGCGTCCCCAAGTTATTAAATAACAGACGTCAATAAAATCCAGACGTCCCGAGTAATTTAATAATTACCGGCGCCAATAAGATAAAAGGTGCCCCCGACTATCAATACTTACCGGCTACAATAAAATTAAAGGTGTCCCCCAGTTATCAATACTTACCGGCATCAACAATATGATTCAAGGTGTCTTCAAGTTATAAATACTTACGGGCGTAAAGAAGAGTCAGGTATGTTAACAAGTAACACAAAAGGCTAAACATCTTTCTGGAGTTCAGATTGATACCTAACCTGATACTGAAGATAGAGTGGATTTGATGCGAATATTTATTCTAAATGTTTCGTAACCAGCTGGTAGATGTCACCCGGTTAGCGTCATGGTGTTGAGTTTTCAACTCGATATCATACTGTTCATTTGAATAAACATTATTATTCTAAAACTCCATTCTCCCGAAACCATGGACTCGTGTCAAGATGGATGAAATACAGTCAAATTCACATTATGGCAACTGCAGGCTTTCATGGTTAAACTGGACGATCGTCTTGATGTTTTAGTTTTCAGAAAATTAATAAATACTTGTCATACTCTTGCCAACGCCAAGTTTGGGAATTTAAAATTTTTAAATGAATTCCGTATATTCTTGATGGACAGTGGCTATTTACCACTTGCGTGCTAAGCGTGGTAAATAGTCATAAGTACCCTTACAGCTATATACCACGGCGTGGTAACTTGTTAAATTAGGCCAATGTCACCATGTTAGTCTATGGAGAAAAAACGTGGTATTTAAATTTTACCACGTTTTTTTTATTTGATGGATTTCTTAATATCTCAAAACACTTTTTAAGTTTCAAAAATATAAATATTATGCACATTTCACATTGTTAGCTCACTAAAATAAGTATTTTAATATCCCTAGCAAAGGAAAATATCCGCCATATTAAATAACGGAAACTGTGGTTTTTAGTCATTTGGGACACTAAATTTCACATTTAAAGGCTCACATTTGACGATGAGCTGTGAACACTATAGTACTCTCCTCATCCATGTTACATTGTAAATATATATATATGTTTTATGTTATCTTCTGTATTTTAATTCTTTCTGTAATCTTGTATATAATTTGAAGTTTAGTGGGACCTATTGAAAATTAGACTTCTGTCTAAATGGGTTGCCAAATAAAGTTATTATTAATGATTTTCTTAGCCAAAAAAATCCCGTTTCTGAGACTTGAAAAATGGGCCATGTAACCACTTTCTTGAGAATTTTAAGGCATTTTTGCATAATTTATTTCTTTGTTTCGAAGTTCATGTTAATTCGGGACAAATTTCTGGATGACATATTGGAAATGGTTTGAATGAAAGACTAGCATGTCAGTGTTCTTTAAGTCACATGATAGCTTTTTTAATTCATAAGTGACCAACTTCGACAATATAACACATATTTAAACATTTTGTTCAAACTTTGTGGATTATGGATTATTGTATCGCAAAATATTGTGGAGCGAAGGGACCCAGGGCGAATGAATTCGGGGCGACCATGAAAAAGGCCGAAAATGTAAAGGAGTGAACGCGTTTAACGGCACTGAGATGAATATAAAACTTCATTACTTAGTCCTGCACTTTGATGGGATTTTTATTCTCAAATCACCTTAACACTGATAGGATCCAACATTACAATCTTTGTGGGAATAAACATTACTTACTCAGTGGCGTAGCCAAGATTTCATTGTCGGGGGTGAGGGGCACTTTTGCCCCCTTTTTGGCTTTTAGAGGGCACTATCATCTAAATATGCCACTGTAGTTACTTGAAAAAGGGTAGTAATATTAGAAGTCAAATTGCATAAAATGCAGGAATTTATTTCCAAAAATTATTGTCAAACAAAATACCCTTACGATCATTTGGATAAGATTAGTCCTGAATTGATTTTGAATAGATATACATATGATAAGCCTGCTTTCCAATTCATTAACAAGGTTAAAAGTAAATTTTGTCTAATTTGTAATTAAGATCTATGGCCGAAAGAGCAAATGAAAGTACACTAAATTTCATACAACGCGGAACCTTTTAGACAGGTTTGAATTGAGAAGTATTCAGCCTTGAACCGTGAACTCTTCCAATCGGCCTTGACATTTATTTGTAAACAAACACATTTTTTTTCAAAAAATCGAATTTGTGATGCACATGTTGAGTTTTTGAATTCAAAATGGTTATTTTGAATATTCAGTTAGTTTTAAGCAATTTTTGCCGGAAGGAATATCAAATCATGACTTAATCACGGCCTGGTAAATAGCTGTAAGGGTGCTTATGACTATTTACCACTCACTACGCAAGTGGTAAATAGCCACTGCCTACTTGATGTTGTTTCCAAAAATACTGTTGGTGAAAGTTATGTTTATTCGTGGCCATTTCAGGTCATCATCTGTAACATGATGTATCTTAAGCAACCGAAATATGTAAAATTTTGGAATCTCTCAACTCTCAACTCACAGGCACACTGACTCTGCCTTGAGGAGGATTCGAACGTGTGAGGGCATCCGTTTACACGAAATCGCTTCGGGTATAAGAAATGTCGAGTAAAACCCGTACAGATTATCCGATTTGTAAATTTGTTGTACATATGAGAACCTTTTAAGGCACACCTGTGCTGCCCGCGGCGTCATGTAAAATTTGAGGGAAATGCGGCCCGCGAGCAGATGCTTCGCTTGCTCATGCTTGTCAAGGTCGGTGTCGCCCGCAGATTGTCGCTGCCTATTCTGATATCGAAACTTGTTATATCCGCGCTCTTATATCAAAGTATGACGTCAAAATGAATCTAACCAATCAAATCGTTAACGAGGTCTGACCTCATGTGAAAAAGTGATTTTACGTCAAATATGTCTGTTATTTGCAATGCACAATGAAATACGTTATTGAATAAATGGCATTAAAAAATTGCACGTTTCTCGTTGTTAATTCCATGATTAATTGATGGTTGGTTACGTGCCCCACGGCCTACTCGCATCGCCCATTAGTGGCCCGCCGTTTCGAAACGGTTGTACAGACATCATCCTACACTTGACGGGAGCAGAATCTTGAATGTTGAATTTGATTTTTCAAAATTTGCTTTAGAATTGTTCGTAAATTTGGAATTCAGCATCTAGAGACCTTGACCTTGCCATGTTTGGATATGTTGATAGATGTTGTCAGTCATCAACACTTTGATTCTTGAATTAACATTTTGAAAATTGTAACAGAAAGCTGATATTGAGCTCTACGGCTGAAACAGCTATATTCCTCGCAACAATCGAGCGGATTGTGTTGCAAATGTCTAGAACTCAAACATGCTGTTGATGAATTAATGCCAGCCATGTTACTTTCTTTTAAATTTTCTTGTACGACCTTACTTCATTATATTGTATATCAACGACATTAATGACGGCTACTTCAAACGACCATTTCGTTCCAAAAATTTAAGCTAAATTGTTATTTTCCCTTCTGTCTGCAGACGTAATCTATTTCACTTTTCAACTTGACCAACATGATATATTTCATTGAGATATTACATATTGATGATTTACATGATATGGAAATCGGCCAATCACCACGCTTTCTGGAAACCCCTTTTCCGTTTTTGTTTTGTAATTATGAACATTTGTACAAGCACCCCTCTTGCAAGGAAAAGGTAGGTGTTTTGGGTTGAAATTAAACCAACAAATAGTAAGTGTTTTGAATAAAGTGAACCACTGTCCCGTCTCAGAGGATGTAGGGAATAAATAAACAAACAAATTATTGTTTGGTCATCATGCATTTTAGGCAAAATATTATATGGAGTGTTACGTCATATTCTTGTACTTAAATGAGCTAATGAGAACGGTCGTTGATCGTAATGTCAAATATTAATAAAATGATCAATATAAGTTATACATACTGTGCTGATACGAATCTCCTACATGTCAAATTTGCACGAGTGGAACCAGTGCAATGACTTAATGCTATTGATTCTTAAGCGCTCAAATTATATTGTTACGAACAGGGCAGGTGCGTTATGCGGTGCGTTTTTACAGTATAATCTAGAACTGTGAACAATCCGAACGTGGCGCGAGACCTTATCCCATTGAATTTGGACCATTTGGAACTTCTAGCCTGTTAACTTTCAAGCTTTTAAGATCTGGTAATTGGTAATCAAATTAAGTTTTTCGGGCGTCTACGACATACCATAGACCATATACAAATAATCTTGAACCTTAAATTCGCTGGGAAATGTCAGGAAATCGTATTTCCGGGAGTCTAATTCTCAAAATGTTCTAGGCGAGATCCCTCAGACCCAATACAAATAATCTTCAACCTTATATTCGTCAGGAATTTGCGTTTCCAAGCGTCTAATTCCCCAAATTTTCTTGGTGGTCTAATTATGTTCTAGATTTGAAGCTTCTAATTGTTATAAATGGTAATTTATTCAAAAAATACTAAAATACTGAAAATAAGCCAGGTATCACAAAATCAAATTTTGAAATTAAAAATCTTTTTTTATATATCGTAAGAAATAACACTAAAAGCACCTTAAGAATCTGACAAAATAGCCCTTTAAGAGAAATAGGTCACGTCCAAAGTTGCAAATTTCTATGTGTCTGACTTTAAATATTAAAATATCACCTGATAGCCGAGGTTATCAAAGGCCAATGTAATGAATATGTGCTTTAAAACTTGCAAATTGCCAAAACGAAAAAGCGAAATTGTTTATTTTTCCTTAATTTTTTGCTCTTTCATTTGACACCAAAAACCATTAAAATAGGGCAAGCCGTTTTCTCTCAATGGAATATGACAAATTGCAGCAAAATAAAAATGGTGGCCGAATTCCGTCTGGTCCGGGTGTTTTTGATTTTGTTTTGATATTTAGCTACCGATCAGCATGCGTTTTGTTGACATCTTGCAAGTACACCGGAAATGAGTCAAACGGAAGTGAAAATCGATTTCCCGAGTAAACCGGAAGTGATAAAGACGAAAAACAATAAAATTTGGAAAATAAGTCAAAAATGGCAAAATGCGACTGAATATATGTTTATAGGTGATTAACCACAAATGTATATCTAATGTGTTGCAAAAGCTGCTGTCTCTATTAAGGTTTATGCAGATTACGCGATAATAAAATCGAAAAACAAATTTCAAAAGCAAACTATAACAAACTCGAAAACAAAAACTGATTTGTCATGTAATAAGAAGAAACGAGTTGTGATCTTATTGTATCCGGATTCGTATCCCTCGTATTTGATTCCTGTGGAATCCCAAAATCCCAAAAAGCTATCACCTTTCCAGCAGATAGAACTGGCTCAGCTTTTTTTGGAGGGGGGAGGGGGGGGGGTATCGGAATCTGTTTCAAACCACAGTGAAAACAGGATTTGAAGACAATGTCATTATGTATCTATTATTGGAGTTGCTGGTACGTGATGACTACCTTATGGCCAGATTTGTCAATATCCGGTAATTTCAACGGAAAGGTTCACAAGATGATCTGGTACAAAGACAATAATAACACTACAGTTGAAGTTCATGTCTATTATTCTTTAAATGATTGTACTTCGATGCAAAAGTTTGTTGCACCTCGTCTAATCGGAATTTAATACGGATGCGAATGTCTTGTTTGCGTTTCATTTGTATGTTTGCTTTTTTTTAGATTAATCTATGATAAAGAACACATTATATTACACGGATATACTATTCTAATATTTATAGATTTAATAAATGTTAGAAATAGTGTATCCATATATCTTGTGCTTCTTTATCTATTCATATTTCTAAATATCTTATAAACAGTATTCTGTAATATGTTGTGGCAATAAATCAACAAAACAACGACTTGACAGGCGTTATCAAGTATTATGGTTTATTATGTTGACATGTGTCACTTCTGCTATGACGAATTTTATTTCCATATGTAAGTTTTATTTTGAATGTGTCAGAACATCTGTTTTGTGAGATATGTAAGGACAGAACGTCAATCGATAGCAGAGGATTGCTTTAGGATTTCATATTGATCTTCATGACGTCTTCAAACAAAACATTATCTTAATAGATTTTCACATCACACGTGTAAGTAATAAAAGACGAAGTACACGTGGTAATCTCCTTGTGCCTGTTCCCTTCACAATGGTCAATAACTTCGTCTTCTTGTATCATGGCTTACAATCCATAAAATCGCCTGTAAATTTTTACAAGATTCGTTGATTTATCGCCCAGGTGAAAAATTAAAGTTTTTAATTCAAAATTACAGAAATTATCACATAATTAAACGTTTTTAAATCAAAATAAAAAGTGAAAGATGTCCAATGTGAGATATAATCAATATCTTTAGAGCCCATGGAAGATTATACTGGCACTTACGTATGCACTATGTTTTCACTATCGGTTGGCCGCTTATACATTATATTATCAGTTTGAATTCAAATCTTACGAATGATTTATTTTCTTTGTCTTGTTCAGTTCAGTGCTATTTTTGATTTGTTTTTGGATTGTTATAATTGGTTATAAAGCCAAATCTAAATTTGATCCTAGAAGAACGAACGCCCTGGTTATCATAGGTATGATGCATTTAAAAAACTGGAATTTCCTATTTATGTTTACCTTACTGATTTGTCCCCCACCTTACTGATTTGTCCCCCACCTTACTGATTTGTCCCCCACCTTACTGATTTGTCCCCCACCTTACTGATTTGTCCCCCACCTTACTGATTTGTCCCCCATCTTACTGATTTGTCCCCCACCTTACTGATTTGTCCCCCATCTTACTGATTTGTACCCCACCTTACTGATTTGTCCCCCACCTTACTGATTTGTCCCCCACCTTACTGATTTGTCCATCATCTTACAAATTTGTCCTTCATGTTACTGATTTGTCCATCATCTTACAAATTTGTCCTTCATCTTAACAATTTGTCCTTTTGGTCTTAATAATTTTTCCTTCAAATTACCGATTTTCTTTAACCTTATAGCCTCGTCGCTATCCTTACTGACCTTTATTTCACCTTACTCGTTTGTCCTTCACCATACTGGATTGACCTTTACCTTTTGTCCTTCACCTTACTGATTTGTTCTTCAACTTGCTGATATGTCCTCCACTTCTCAGATTTGACCTTTACCTTTATGGCATGCACTTCAACTTATTGACTTGTCCTCAACTTACTGACTTGCCCTTCAACTTACTGACTTGCCCTTCAACTTACCGACTTGTCCTTCAACTTACTGACTTGTCCTACAACTTACTGACTTATCCTGCAACTTACTGACTTGCCCTTCAACTTACTGACTTGTCCTTCAACTTACCGACTTGTCCTACAACTTACTGACTTGTCCTGCAACTTACTGACTGTTCCTTCATTTCTATATTTCTTTCATGACCTTACCGATTTGTCCTTCACCTTAATGATTTATCCTCCATCTTGCTGATTTGCCTTTCACCTTAATAATTTTGTCCTTCACGTCACTGACTTGTCCTTCACCTTACTGATTTGTCATTCACTCATTGATATATTCCTTCACCTTCGTGACTTAGCCTTCACCAACCTACTGACTTGTTTTCCAAATAATTGACCTTAATTGTTTGTCCCTCACCTTTGTTCTTTACATGGAATTCTATTGCTTTTAATTGCATCGATGCGTCGATGCCGGACTTCAGATGTCAGCTTATGGAAATCGAGATATAAAGTCACCTAATTTTGATCAGCAAGCTGCAAGAAGCCTGGTTTTTAAACACGGTTTTACTTCCGTTAGTAGCTGTTCACCGAGTAGGTAAGAATACTTAAATTAATCGACGTCATATGGAATTGCAAGAACCACAGACGTCAGAATGAAAATTGAAATGGTGCAAATTGATGCTATCAGTGTCCCCGATACACATAAAAAGTTTTGAAAACCTCTTTAAAATCCCCTTAACTCGTCGAATTGGTTCTTGTAATTTATGCTGTATCAATAATCCCGCATCCCATATCGTACACGACACCGTATCCCGCCTATATCGAGCAGTGATTCGTGAGTACGTAACATTTTTGAAAGGTACGCATTTCACTCTAAGCTTGTGTAACTTACATGAAAGTATTTCATTGTATCTTTTGTGACCATACATGTGACTCACATAACTAGATACTGTATTTCATTTTACTGAATGATAACAATATAAAGTGCTGAAACGATGTGTGCAATATAACTCAGGGGGAGTATACCTTAATATTGATTTGATATAATTACTCTTACATTTTCAGCAAACAGAAGCCTTGGCTAGTAACATGGACATTACTCCGACGGTTTTAGACTGGTTTGATATCAATTACCACAATAGTTCTGGTAGAGTGGGACTAGCTGCATGGTGAATCATTATGGCAAGCTGTAAATAACCCTGATACACAAGACTACACCACTGTATATTCCAGTCACAATTTTCACGAAGTTACTATGTATTATCCTATGAGAGTGATACGAACGAAACATAACGATTGATACATAATCTCTCTACCTATCTATGTGGAGCGCCCACATTTCAAGATTTATTGAACTGCTCAGCGTCTGGCCAACCAACATTTCGGTTTTAAACACTGGACCAATATTATCATAGGTATGATTTTGGAGTTTGTTATCGGCTGGGGTTGGTTAGAGGGTTCTATCAACTAGGGGTTCTACCAACTTTGACGTTAAAGGAATATAACTTTGAAAATGAACTTACTTCGCAATATTCATCTTGCAAGGACTTTCATGGTTTCTCATAATCACGTGACTATGCTACACAATCCGACCAATCCATGATACTAAAAAAACGAATTACTTGTGCAAGTAGTTTTATGGATAATTTACTTTGTATTGAGATATATGAGAATGTCTCTCTCGCAAACTGCGCTCTGGATTATATTCTTCATTCAGATCTGAACGTTCACTATCTGGAAGCCATAACAAACGACGTCCATACAACAAATGAGATGGAGCTAAAGGTTTCTCGCAGTTTTCAGAGGATGACACATATGAAAGGGGTCTACAATTTAGAATTGTCTCTATTTCAACTACTACGGTTAGGAGTTCATCATAGGATAACTTGCCATTTCCAATGGTTTTCTTTAGACACCTTTTTGCCGATTTAATGAGTCTTTAAATCAATGTGAACCTTAGCCTTGAGAATATGAAAAAATTTAATAACATAATATCAACATCTGACTAGGAAATACTAAGTGTTAACTTGAAGAGATTCTGCTAAACTTTCCAGATTATTTCCCTTTAGTTCAGTGTCCCAGTCACAATCAGATTTACACAGTATTTACATTATCTTGATCTGAAGTGTCACTGGAGATAAATAACAAAATGGATGAAATATTTTGGATGTGAGGCTCACAATATTCCTTTTGGTTGGCAAACATTCTTTGGGTAAATTTGATATTTCCTTTAAATTGAAACAAAACAAGTCTGAATTAAAGTTCCACTTAACACCCAAGATTTTCCGTTCTTCCTTACTTGAATCGGTCACACCTAAAATCAATTTAGCATAAGACTCATCGCAGTAAGAAATGAATTTTCTACTTCCGGTTGACATTGTTCAATGGCCTTAATTCTTTTATTCAGTTCGATATTGTTTGTCACAAATTTTCTCAAATTAAAACCTGCCTCGGCCAGTGTTGTCTTTGACTTGAGATAAAGATCGTAAACATCACTCGCCCCTAAACTTAAATCGTCCAGATATAAAGAGCTAAAATTTTATGAACTAATTGTGGGTCTTCTTCAGATTTGGTTGACTCTTTTGTGGATCCAAATGTTTTAATTATATGTTTTTTTCTTTCTGGACAACTGTGGGCATTTGGAGGAATTCTCGAGATAAGTTGTTTGGCTCCCACAATCCAAAATAAGTCTAATTTTAACCTTCTTATAACTCTGATTTGGAGAATCGCCCACGAGAAAGCGATGAAAAAGGCGATGAAAAGGCGAGATAAAAGGCGAGGAAAAAGACGAGGAAGCGCAGGTAAAAAAAGACGAAAGAAAGGCCTTTTTTCCTCGCTTTCTCGCCTTTTTCCTCGCTTTCTTGCCTTTTTTCTCGCCTTTTTTCACGCCTTTTTTCTCGCCGTTTTTTACCCTCGCTTTCTCGCCTTTTCCTCGCTTTGTCGTCTCTCGACTTCTTGTGGGCGAGGAGTCTAGGGTAATATGGCCACAGCCGGCTTCCATATGTAACATATCATCATGATTGTGTTGTGGTTGTTGCGTATTTAAGGTTGAAATAGTTAATTTAGCTATGGACATTTTAATGCTGGCAATGGCTGTGCGAATTGATTCTGAATACTCGTCTGCTTGTCAAATTTCGTCCTCTATTTCATCTTCGGTGACGAGAGTAAGAAGATCACTATTAATGTGATAGCTTCTTTTCTTAAAGGTTTGATACTGAAGCCTCAAACTTTGCCACAAAATCTGGTATTTTGGGATATTCGTCCGCCATGTATATGGGGCGCTCACCGAAGTTCTATGTCCAACTCTAAAAGCGATGATAGCCAGCCTAACCAAATCTAGGAGTACCCTGCAACAAAATGTCAAAATGTTGAAAGAAAGGCCACAACAAATACCAACAGCTACCAGACAGGCTACAACACGTAATAGACCAAATGAAAAGGACTATCCCAACCTATTATCGTTGTGAACAAGAAGGTCACATTGGCAGGTGATGCCGAATGCCTAAGAACCAGCAGATAAACAACTAGATGTCACTGACGGGGGACATTCGGTTGACATTTGTAGCTCCAGTCCCAAGGACATTATTGGACCCATTAATATAATAGCTACAAACATCTTTGAAACATCTTGTGCAGCGTTATTGGATACTGGTTCTACCATTTCTACTGTGTCGGAATCATTCTTTAAAGAACATTTAGAGGGTAACTATTGTGAGATGGTCAAGATATTATTCAGATAGAGAGTGTTTCAGGTCGTAGTTTGCCATATGTAAGATCAGTTTGTTTTACTTTATCTATTCTGAGTTTCAAGTCGACCATCAACTGAAGGTGTTTTTTTTAGTGGTACCCAACACAGCATTTAATTCTACCACACCTGTTTTGATTGGCATTTTTAGACCAGTATTGAACATCAACTTTACGATGTATGCAGATAAATGAGAAGAAACTTATAGAGAAGATTGGGATTATAGGTTGTGATGAACCTAAATCTATTATCATCCACAGTAACCAAATCGTTTAAGTTTGAAGGGTAAGCTCTGTGATTATGCCATACCAGAGAAACAACGTGTTCTATTTCAGAATACTCCAGATTCACAAATTTTTTGCTGTTGAAATTATCCCTGTTGTTTTGGAAGTGGATTCTGAAGCTTTGGACATTCCAGTTATGGTTCGAATTTCCAACTTGTCCTTTGAAAGTTAGCAGCAGTGGACATTGAACAGAATCTTCAATAGTTTGACACCATCCAATTCTCCATCTCCATCCATTATAGTTACGAACAATTTCATGGATGAAATAGACTTTTCTAAGAGAGCTCTGGAACCTGGACAACTCGAGCAATTCAAGGAGTATATCCAGAACTGGTCACCCATTTTCTCTCAATACGAAAACGATATTGGATGCATCAACCTAGTTAAGCACACATAACTTTGACAGATGGCATTCCAATCAAACAACCGCACAGGCGTATACCACCAGCCTTGTATGATGAGGTCAAAAAACATCTTCACGACTTATTGGAAAGCGAAATTATAAGACGTAGCTTATGCATCGCCGATAGTATTAGCACGGAAGAAAGATTCTTCGTTGCGTATGTGTGTTGACTATCGACTGATTAATAAAAAGACCATTCATGATGCGTATGCCTTACCGTGAGAGGAAGAATTTTAAGATCATGTTTCAGGTTCTAAGTATTTCTCTATGAAGAGTAGTTATTACCAGGAAGTATAAAGGAAGAGGACAAGCCACAATCCACATTTACTGTAGGTCCATTAGGATTTTATGAATATGACAGAATGCCTTTCGGTTTGGCATATGCACCGGCTACGTATCAACGGTTGATAGACTGTCTAGGAGATATTAATTTAAAGATTTGTGCAATTTTCATAGCTGACTTGAAAATATGCAGTAAAATTTACGAGGAACACATGCAACGCATGCCAATGGTATTTTCAAGACTCTTTCGCCATGGTTTAAAGTTATCCCCTAAAAAACGTCATTTCTTCCAGGAAAAAGTGAACTCCTTAGGTCATGTAACATCTGCAAATGGGGTTGAAACGGATCCAGCGAAAACAGAGAAAGTTACCAACTAGCTCGCCCTACTAACCATCAGGAATTATAACGTTTTCTAGGATTAGTAGAATACTACAGGAGATACATCAAGGATTTTTCGAAGATTGCTAAGGATCTCAATGAGTTGTTGGTAGTTGGGACTACCAAAAGGAAGAGAGGGAAGATAGGCAAAGGTTTGATGGAATGGCATTGGGGTGAGACTCAGGAATTAGTTTTTACTTCTCTGAAGAAACATCTTGTAAATCCACTAATATTAGCATATGCCGACTTTTCAAAGCCATTTACTTTAAATACGGATGCAAGTGGAGTTGGACAATTTGGTGTCTTGTACCAAGAAATTGGAGGGAAGGAAAGAGTTATCGCCTATGCATGTAGTTCATGGACGAAATCTGAGTAGAACTAACCTGCACATAAGTTTGAGTTCCTAGCAAATAATTGGGATGTTTCTGACAAATTTCACAAGTATTTGTACAACAACCAATTCACAGTATGCACTGCCAAAAAATCTCTTACCACAGCTAAACTTGATGCAACAGGATACCGTTGGTTAGCCGCATTATCCGGATACACATTTTCGATAAAATACCTAGCAGACAGGAAAAAGTTTGGATGCAGATGCTCTGAGCAGACAGAAGTTTACAGAAGTGACAGATGATCAAGTACATCAAGAACATCGAACTACAAGATAAAGGTTATCTGCAAACGGTAAGTATGTCACAGCAAGTCCTACAAGATATTTCATCATCATTGGTAAAATATATCGACTGGCGTATGAAACAGCTTGACGATCCCTTATTGAAGACTGGTATTACAAACTCACATCACAAGAGGAAGCAGCTTTGAATCGGGAATACATTTCGTTCTTAGATCCGGAACCCTATTCAGGCGCACACTTACTAGTGATGGAGAAGAATTTCGTTCAGTTTTACCATCTACCTACAGAAAACATGCTCTGAATGGAATTCGTGATGCTGTTGGTCATCCAAAGGAGGTAAAGAACTGTCAGTTTGACAAAAGAAAGGATTCTTTTGGCCGAGAATGGTTAGCGAGATAGACGATTACATCAAGAAGTGTCACAGATGTCTTCACAGAAAGACTTTACCATCGATGTGTCCACTAGTCAACATAACCAAAAGTCAACCAATGTATGGAATATGTCTGTGTAGAGGAGTGTAAGGGTGGTTATGGCAATAGTAGTTATAGAGCTTTCAGATTGTAAGCACTCATGTATTTCATTCCATTTGCATACATATGATTGCTTACAATCTGAAAAGCTCTCACACCCAAACCCATCATAATGTGAAATATTTACTGTACATTTCATAATCACCTTCAAATCATATATAAAAAAACCTAGTTTTTTTCGAAATTAACCCATTTAAAATTGAGTTTAATTTTAAATCACGAACAACACTAATTCGAAGCTGCTGAAGATTATTCAGGCGACGGTTTCATTTCAGCATTAACTTCTCAATTCCAGTAGCTAGTTTTGTTTCAAACAACAAATCACATCTTTCCATTTAGAAATATCTTTCCATCTATTTCAATTTGTCCTTTAAATGTTGAAAATTTATCAGAAACACCCTTAATAAGATTGGAAAACAACGCGTTTTTTATAAATTTTTCATCGTCTATAAGTTCAATGCTATTCATATTTTTGAACAAAATAAACAATTTATGAAGATAAGTATTCAAGATTTTTGTTTTCTCTTTATAATAATATTTATGTTTTGAAGTAAAACCCAAAGTAATCAATCCAAAGAAGACGTTTGAACAGCAGTAAATGAGGCTAATATAGTTGAGTCAATTACGGGAAGCATCAATCCAACGGTTACGGCTGTTACCATTGTTAGCCCTACTGTTAGAATTGTGCTTAATGTTTTGAAAACAGAATCAATTCTTTTTTTACATTTTTTGTATTGTTCTAGTTTTACTTTTAACTCATTTTGTTATTCTATCATGTATTGTTGTAATGGAATTAAAATTCTTATAGTGATATAGTGATATATCAAAAGACTGATCCAATCAGACTTACACACTTATTAATAGTAGTATATGTCTTTTCGGATATGACTCATTTCACTTCTGCGCATGCGCAGCTTTTTCAATGCGTCATATCCGAAAAGACACAACTGTTAAAATGTATTATAACAGACTCCCCCAAACTGTTAAAAATGTATTATAACAGACTCCATATAAATTACCCAAACCACACTAGATTCACTATAATAATACAGTATAAAATAACCGCATTAAAAAAAAAAAAGTCTTTAATCAAACAAAAGCAATTCGAAGGAGACGGTTTCTTTTCTGCGCTATCATCTCTCATCCCCAAAGTGGCCAACTTTGTCTCAAACAACAAATCCCTCGTTTCCTCAGAAGCACAAGCTCTTGGATCTGTGGCAAAAGCAGGAGTAAATATAAGCGATGCAGTGAAAAATTCTGACGAACTTAAAGAACTGCAGCTAATGAACTAGGAAACAAGAGACTAGAACGACAAGCCCTAGAAAAACAAGGAAAAGGTTTTAAATCATTGGATAAAAATGGCAAGCAAAAATTATAGATTGGATCCAATCTTTCAATTGTATGATCCGATTCAATATTCGTTCAACAAGAAGAAAGAGGATTACCTAATCAGCTCACCATCGGTAGGGACAAAGACTCAAATAAACGACGGAGGAAGAGTTACCTTTGAAATTAATTCATTGTCCAATTGGTTGCTGCTTTCCGATGCCCATTTCCGATGCGATTTCAAAATCAGAGACGCCACTCAGAATCGAATTCCACAAACCAACACGACTTTAGAAAACAACTTCTTTCCGTCTTTATTCAGCGAAATGGTTTTGGAAGCTGGTTCAAATCAGATAGAGACTATAAAACACCCCGGCGAGTTTGACACAATGTTGAAAACGGTTATGTGTCCCAAAAACTACGATTCAGTTTCGGGATGGATTCCCGATGTAGGTGACGGAAAAATTTTAAAAGAACCGGTCAGAACTGTAGCAAATGACGCAGACCTTGCTAGGATAAGGGTAGTTGCTAGAAACATGGAAAGAGTGTCTCGCGGAGTAAATCACGGATTTGAAAATAACGAATATCCAACTTTACATATCGGTAATCACTCCTTCCGTAGAAGTGGAAACGAGAATATTCAACTCTTTAACCAAAGACATCGAAATTGCTTTTCTTCGTCGTAACACGGTAGGTAGCATAATTTTAACGGGAGAATCCACCATGTGGCCAATCACCAACACCGTCAAACCAGCGAGATATCTAATGGTCGGTTTCAAAAACTTACCAGATTCTCAGACAAACAACAACAACAGTTTCAGAGTGGCATTGAACCATACTCAAGATCCCATCATTCGCAAAGTTCAAGTCAGATTGAACAGCGATAATTATCCCCATCAACCTTTGACAATTGATCCTTCCAAAAAAGATTACAACGAATTGTACAGAAACTATAAAAACATGTGCGAATTGTTTGGAAATACTCCTCAGTTTGAATACACAGATTTTTCACTCAATCATCCAATCTTTTGTTTCGATCTGTCAGCTCATCAAGAAGATTTTTTCAAAACAGGGGTAAACATAAATATTCACATTGAAAAAACACAAGGAGATGTGACCGGCTACTGTTTATTGCTGGAAGAAGCAAAACATTTGATTAAAATATTAGATAGAAGAATGATAAGAATTGAATAAAAAAACACCCTTTAAAAATGAAACCAGAAACTATCGAAACAAATTCGCCGACTTTAATAACTTACAACGGTAAAAAAGTGCACATAACCCAAAAGATTATCGATAAATACAAACATTGCAAAGTCAGAGACGATATAGACTTGGAAAGAATTGATGAGAATTTAACTCAAAAAGGTGGATTTTTACCTTTCTTGCCTTTAATCTTTGCTGGTTTAGCTGCAGCAGAAGCAACTGCTGTTGGGTCTGCTGGTATAGCCAAAGCTGTCAACGATAAGAAAATCTGAAGCCGCTGCAAACGCCGAAGCACGTAGACACAATTTGGCAATGGAAAGAGAAGCACGAGGAGGTTCGGGAGTAGGAGATATATTAGGGACGGTTAAAGAATTCGGACAAAGATTTGGCGAAGAAACCAAGAAAACCGTTAAAGAGGGATTAAGCAAATTAATAGATAATATCGACACCGGAGAAATAAAAGTCAAACACAAGGGCAACGCCATATTTTTTAAAAACATACGTTCGGGCGAGGGAATCTTTCTTTCAAAGTATAAAGGCAAAGGAGTGATTTTTGGTACAAAAATGTAATAAATAAAAATGGGCAAGAAAAGTAGTATATGTCTTTTCGGATATGACGCATTTCACTTTTGCGCATGCGCAGCTTTTTCAATGCGTCATATCCGAAAAGACACAACTGTTAAATTGTATTATAACAGACTCCCCAAACTGTTAAAATGTATTATAACAGACTCCCCAAACTGTTAAAATGTATTATAACAAACTCCCCCAAACTGTATTATAAATTACCCAAACCACAGACAAGAATCACTAATAATAATACAGTATAAAATAACCGCATTAAAAATGTCTTTAATTTTAAAACACGAAAAAAAAAAATTCGAAGGAGACGGTTTCTTCTCTGCGCTAACATCTCTCATCCCCAAAGTGGCCAATTTTGTCTCAAACAACAAATTTCCTCAGGAGTAGATGCAGTGAAAAGATCTAATGATTCATTTCTACCGCTTGAATAGTTTTCTCCTTGTATTAAATCTTTCGTATTAAAAATATATGGTGTTTATTGAACAAATATGTCTTTAATAAATGTCCATCCTCCTAAAACGTATTTCGGTGCGGGAGACATTCAAAAGTCATTGGGTTCTCTTCCTGGATTCCCATGGGCAAAATATCCCTGAGAAAAACATCTCCCAGGGCACAATTATACAGGTCCAGGCACTAGGTTAGATCTGCGTTTAGACGAAAATGATAATCCCATACCAGGAAAAGAACCCGTTAATAGAGTTGACGCAGCAGCGCTCAAACACGACATACTGTACAGAAATAAAGACGTAACATTCAGACACCAAGCAGACAAACAAATGATAGACGAACTCGAAAATATTCCCAATCCCACTTTCAAAGAGAAATTACAAAGGGCTCTTATCATAAAACTCTTGAAGGCAAAATTGAAATTGGGTATGGGCATAGCAGACGAGATTCACAAAGAATTTCGAAAAAACAAACATTACCTCAAAGTCAAAGTTTTTGATAAAGATGAAATTTGGTCAGCCGATTTAATCAACATGCCAGTCGAGAAAGGGTATAAGTATTGTTTGACGGTGATCGACATATACACGAGATACGCTTGGGTCTTTCCCTTGAAAAACAAATCGGGTCTGACTGTCAAACAAGCATTCGAAACCATAATGAAACAATCCGACAGATGACCCCTAAAGTTGTGGGTTGATAAAGGAAGCGAATTCTACAACAGAAATGTGAAATCTCTGGGGTTTGAAATTTACAGCACGCATAACGAAGGTAAAGCCGTAGTGATAGAAAGATTCAACAGGACTCTTAAAAGCAAATTATTCAAGAAATTCACGGAATTGAAATCTCAAAAATGGCTTAAAATATTACCAGTTGTTGTCGACGAATACAATAACAAAATACATTCGTCTATAGGTGAGACGCCAACGCAAGCCTCTAATAACCCGAATATCATAAAGTCCGTCAACACTCAAACAACTTTGAAAACGAGATTAGCAATTTGAATATTAAACCCAAATTCAAAGTTGGAGATCGAGTTCGTATTTTTAAATATAAATCATTGTTTCAGAAAGGTTACGTCGGCTATTGGACTAACGAGATATTCATCGTTGATAAAGTAAACAACACATCACCTCCCACGTATGAATTGATCCATCAAGACAAAGAACAAATCATAGGAAGGTTTTATCAAAATGAACTTCAAAAAACTGACTTTTAAAAATGAAGCTCGAAAATGAAGATTTAGATGAAAGGTTAAGAAATTTAGATGTCGACAAGCATTTACGCTCTCTTAAATTAAGATTTTTTAAATTTAAATGTAAATTTATCTTCAAAATATTATTGAATGTGTTTTATCAGAATGTTATACAAGTTTTTTCAAACACAAACTACGCATATATTTCGTCAATTGGGTCTTCAGCAATACTTTCCGCCTACTTCGAAAAACACCTAAAAAAAATCAACTAAAAAAATGAATGCATTTCTCGATAAATACGGAAAAGACACGACCACAAATTTTCAACATGTGAAATGGGCCAAGGAGTTGAACGTCTCGCCGATTTATTATTGCATGCGAGATGAAATTGATGAACTGAAATACAAGAAAGGTAAATTTTACGCCATCACAAACATTCACACGTCGGATCAAAAAGGAGTTCATCACTCTGCTTTACACAAAGATTCTTCGAATAACTTTTATTTCTTTGATTCTTTCGGTCTAGAACCGACAGAAGAGATAACGAAATTGACTAGCAAACCAATCAAATGTTCTACGTTTCAAATTCAAATGCCAGGACAAAAGCTGTGTGGACAGCTGTCGCTTTGGGTTTTATATCGGTTGAGTTTGGGAGAAAAGTTTGAAGAAATTATAATAAATTTAACTCAATAAAAATGGCAAGCAAGTTTGGATTAGGGTCTTTACCTCTAGAATCTAAAAATCCCATGAGTTCTACGGCGTTTATAAACAAAGCGAAACCTTTTTTCGTGGATCAAATCGGAGACACCTTACAAGGGGATATCGATATGAACAATTTCAAAATAACTAATTTAAAGTTTCCAGGAAACGATAACGATGCCGTGAACAAGAAATATTTACTGGCTCAAATAAACGCAATTCAAATAGATAAGGACCATGTTGAAAATAGAATAAATGACGTGAAAAGATACCTCAGAAGAAATATTAAAAATCTTGTGGACGAACCCAAACTACAACAAGAGTTAACGAGTTTNGAACGTCTTATTCAAGTGGATAAAACAAGTCAGTTGCAAAATTTAATATCTAAATTAGACGATAAAATTACAATAGACGTCCAACGTTTAATAGATAACCCAAATGTAAACGAGGATAGATTGAAACGAAAACTAACCGCTTTGGAAAGAAAACTTGGCGAATTGCTAGCAGAACTAGACAAGACCGCGGACAAAACCGAGTTACAAAATTCGATATCCAATTTGAACGAAAAGATCGCGAAGCAAAAATCAGATGTTCAAGATATAATTAACACACTTCCCATTGACAAAGATACGTTGAAACGACAATTGACTGCTTTGGATACTAAAATCACGGACGAATTAGAAAAAGAAGTGGGTGTGATTAAAAACTTTCTTCAAAATAAATTTCGAGATGATATGAAAAATTATATTAAAGAACAGGTCAATCTTTTGGTATCTAGAATTCATGACGATTTTTTGAGACAAGAGAGAAAGTTGACCAAATTAGAAGCTATTGTCACGGACAAATCGTATTATGTCAATCTTCCATTCGAAAGTGACACTGTCTTCGATGAAAAAGACCAAATTTATAAATCAAACAAATACGGATTCAAAGCAGAAATAAAAGTACGTTCTCTCGCATACGGAGAACCTAAAAACGTATTCGATATCGGCGAAACGCAAGCGTTTACTTTTCGAGGTAATTGTCTGATTCAAATAGAGTTTCCCATGAAGGTTAAAGTCAATAAAGTAGTCTTCAAACAAACCGGTAAGGGCGTCAAACATATTTCATTATTCAATGATGGTAATTTGGAAGAGAATATACGTTTGATTGATAAAAGGGATCAGGAAATTGAAACGAAAAAGGGTAAATATGTAGACACCTTTAAAATGGAAGTAGAAAATGATAAGGATATCATTGGAATCAAAGATTTGGATATGATATTGGAGACGGAAAATCCACCATTAACCAACATTGTCAAAATTCCACCATCACTTATAATACCCGTATACGTACCCGGACCAATAGAATCTAGCAGTCACGAGTTTTTACGAACAACAGACTTTGAATACGTAAAACTGTATTTTGTTTACGATGGAAAATACACCTCGATAGATGTTCATAAAAGTCAACAAGAAAGAGAGTTTATAGTACATTTATCGTTTGCCGAAGCTTCCGACTCCATCCTTGAAGGTGGTGGTTTTATTTATAGAGCCAAGATAAACATCGAAAAAGAAAAAAGAAAATATTCCTATCATCATAACGATGACCATACGAAAAAAGAAATGTCGTTAGTACGCGTAAATGTTTTTACTTTTAATACCCGCAAATATAATAATGCTAGGCCAAACAAGCACGCTCTATATGATATTCCGTGGTTCCATTTATCGGAAATTCACTTAATTTAACGACTTAAAAAATGGAACTCGAAAGCAGACAACAATACATGATAGACAAACAAGAAGAGTTGAAAATAAAGTTGAGACAGTGCAATACATGCAGGAAAACATGGAGTAGAATCGATTCTTTTTTCAAAACAGCGAGCACAGTTCTAACGATAGGAGTAACGGTGGCAACGGCCGTGACTGGTGGATTAATGCTTCTGGTCATCGTCCCAACCGTATTGGCTGCATTAACAGCCGTTCAAACGACTTCTTGCGGTCTCATCACTTTAGGTTTCACGAGTAAAAAGAAAGCTCATTATAAAAAGGAAACGGAAATCTTGAATATGTATCTTAATCAATTGTACATCTTTTTCGAAAGATCGAGAGAAGACAAGAACATAACAGTTGAAGAATTACAAGAATTCAATGAAATTTTGGACAAATTCCATACAGAAATATCAGCGGTCAAAATAAAGAAATAATCAAAAATATACACTTAAAAAAATATGAATAAAATCGAACTTGATGAAACATTGATAGAAAACGCCCTATTTTCCGATGTTATCAAGGCTATCTCTGATAAATTTAAAACATTGAAAGGACAAATTAAAATAGATGGAGAGATAGTCGAGGAAGGGAATAACAGACAATACATGTCACTCCTCGGTTTCAATGCCAAAACCTTTCACAATATCTTTTCAAATATGGACAAAAAATCCGATGCTTCCGATTGGTATTTTACAGGAAAAATAATTTTAATGAAAGACAATTTCCAAGAAATAAAAAGATCGAGAGTTGGTAGAGGAGGAACTGATCTACTTAAAAAGATAAATGAATACGAAGGCGAAAATTGTTTCATACCTACAGATGGTCACTGTTTTATCAAATGCGTCAATCGTGTTTTGAACAAAGATTTAACGTGTAAATTTCAAGAATACATCAACGGGTTTTCAAAAGCAAATAGAAAAGGAGTGATGACTTGTGCTAGAATGAAGGAATTCAACAAGAAATTTAACACTTCGTTTCAAATTTATAATCCCAAAATCAGACATTTTCACACCAGAGACGTTCACGATGAATTAGATTGGGTTTTTTACTTACACAACTCGCATTTCTGTTTGATTAGAAGAAGCCAAAAAAGTGTGGACAGGTGTGGAAAACGTGTAGAGACGACAACGCAGTAACACAGGTTTCGCCTCTCAAACTAAACGTGCTTTCAAGTATGAGTGATGATGCGTTATTCGCTTGGGATTGCGAAACGTATTCAGAAAAAGACACACGAAGAGCAATTCCTTATGCCTGCACTTTAATTAATTTAGAAAAACTAAGGAAAATGTTAAACAGAATAAATAATCTCTTTCCAGATTTAAAGCCGTCAGATCCCATTCCAGAAGAATTTTACAACAAACTCATGACTAATATAAGTAGAAATATTTGTAGGTACAGATTGCATCGATCAAATGTTGAAATATTTAGGTCAATATGATAGAAAGAGATTAATATTAATTTCTCATAACGGCAGTGGATTCGACAACTGGATCGTGCTTAAAAATGCAAAAAAACTAACGCATTGCCCTTTAAAAACACCCAGAGGAATTCTATCTTTTCCTTTTTCTAATTCATACACGGATGAAGATTTACAGAAAAAATGGAAAAGACAGAAAGAAATAAAGGGTAATTATTTACAACATATTAATTTCACGTGTTCCTATCAACACGAATCCTCTAGTTTGGCTGCATGGGGAAATTCTTCCAATCTTCCCGCGAATTTGAGAAAGATTGCCGACGTAGATATCGCTAAATACACGCGAGACAACTGGGAGGAATTGAGACACGAATGGGAACCTTACGCCAAGAGAGACACTCTCTGTTTAGGAGCTTGTTTGATAAAATACAACCAAGTCACGAAAGAAGTTGTAAACCAGAATATGTCCAATAATCTAACGGCTCCATCTTTATCTTTAAAGGGTTGGTATTATTTATATCATTACGATAAAGAAATGGTGGAAGAAGAATGGTATAAAACTACTAGAATGGTTGCAAAACATACCGAAAAAGAAAATATAGAAAAAGTTTATTCGCATACTAATCCTTTTATATGAAATTTTATCAGACGATCTATTAAAGGAGGAAGAGTTTTGGCAAATAGAAAATCATTTGAAACGAACAAAATGGATGAAATTTGCAACGTATTAAAGGAATATATTTCACAAACAGAAAGTAATAACATAATTGATTTAGTCAAAGAATACAGCGCAAGCACAAAAGACAAAACGGAAGTTCATTCGAGACTTAAAAAAATAGAATGTACTAAACTAATGGCATTTGATGCTAACGGTTTATACGCTTCCGCCATGTCGGATTTAGACAGTGAATATCCGAGAGCCGAAAGTGGAAGACCGTTTCTACCAGAAGAAGAAAAAGAATTTGTAAAACTCTTCAATAAACAAAAATTCAGACCTAGAACAGCTATTTTAACAGTGTGGTTTGACTATCCCAAAAACATGTTCTTCCAACCGATACCAGCTAAAGATAAAATCACTTTCACGAATAAAGAAGGTAAAAAGGAAACTGGTAACAAAATCAGGTTCAGAAATGGTTTCTGTCACGACGTTTTAACATCGGTCGATATTCAAGAAATAGTGAAAGCTGGTGGACGAATTATTAGAATATTAGATGGTATAGTTTACGAAGAAAATTTAAAACTCCACCCTATAGAGATATATTTTAATTTTGAGAGATTTAAGAAATAAATATAAACGAGAAGGTAATATCGTGGGTAGTAATTGCATGAAATTATTAGGTAATTCCTTGTATGGTAAATCAATTCAGAAAGATATATTCACAACTAGACATTTATGGAATGAAGCAACTTTACAGGCCAACTTTGATTCACGTATTAAAACCTATGAGAAAATTAATGATACTCAATATATTGTTGAAACAGAAATTGAAGAAAAAGAGATTACTACCGAAGATAGTAAATCTACACGACTAACACCTAGTCATTTGGGATCATTCGTTTTATCTCACAGTAAAAAAATAATGAACAATTTCATTCACGTCATAAATGGATTTTATAAACCCGAAATATACTATACCGATACCGATAGTTTGTACATTTCATCCAAAAATTGGAAAAAACTAAACAGAGCTGGTTTGGTCTCCGAAAAAGACTATTGCAAAGGTAAAAACGATTACGGTGACGGTGGAATTATATTTGGTTTATATTTAGCACCAAAAGTCAAATACAACATCGTTTTGACTTCTGATGGTGTCTTAAAAGAAAACGTTTAAAGGTTATTCTAATGATAGGATAAGTGTAGAAGATTACGTTCAGTTAGCAAGCGGACATGACGTGTCGAACGAATTTAATAAACCATGGGAAAAAATTTTCACCAATGGAGTAGTTATTCCAAATGATAAACAAACTAAAGTTTTTAGAAGTTATTTGAATAATGTTAAAAGAAAACCACCAAACAGTGAAGGAATTATGTATCCTTACAACGACAAAGATGACTATAGTTTTGACGAAAACTATGGATTTGATGATTTCGATTATCTTTCTAATCAAGAAGAGAATGAAGATTGTTTTAAATGAAGTTGAATGGCAATTTCTTCGTTGCCAAAGTCTATGAACCTCTTTTTACCGTCTTTGATTTCCAGATTTATATCTTTGATCATGAAAGAATTGACTGGTAAATAGGTCGTTTGAAACGGTTTCTCTATAATTCTGTATCCGATCGGCACCGTAAAAGTCGGTATGCTGTATATGATTTGACGTTTGTGCTTGTTGAAAAATCCACCGTTGATCAAATTACAGTGAATGTTGATCACGTCGATATCGTTCTCGATGTTGGCCTTGTGCGGCGCCAATGTCGATTGCGCGTATATTCATTTATCGAACCCTAGTAACGCATTCAACGAATTTTCTACGTTGAAATCGACTTGACTGTTATTTCTCAAGATCAGTTTTATTTTGTTCAGATTCAAATTAATTTCGAATTCGATATTGTTTTTACCTTCCTGCGTATTCGGATAGGTATTCGTTGATGGCTACGTATTCGTAGCTCCCCGTTAGTAAGCTTATGGTTTTGAACGTAACTCCGTTATCCGTCGATATTTTTAGTTGATTGTTTTTTTCGTTGATGTTTCTAATGGAATTGTAAACGGAGAAATACTTTAATCCCAGTTCGTACTGTTTATTGCGATCGAGTTCATACTCGTAGTCTAGAGACAATTTGATGTCTGGTTTATTCGAGGTGATAACGAACAATTGCTCTTTATTGGACATTTTTAATAACGTTTATATAGTCTTTTTTAGTGATGATTTTTTTCTCCAAAAGCCGTTTTAATATGCCATTGACTTCGTTGTATTGTCTGTCCGATCGATGACCTTCCTTCATGGCCGCTAATATTATTTCTAATCTATTAAGCAATTCTTTATTGTCGTCGGATAAAAACGTTATACCTTGTCCAGATGCCACCATATCATCAAATTCGTCTATTTCTTGTATGATTGCTGGATAATCATCTGCCTCCTCTTGCTCAATAACTTTTGTTATATATAAATCAACTTCTTTCAATCTTCTTGTTTCAGGTCCTGACTTTCTGATCGCATGCAGAAATTTTGAGTATGCAACTAAATCCTTGTAATCGGCAATTTCAACATCCTCACCATTCATTAAATCTATTAACCCTCTCGTTAATGTGTATACGTAATCTTTTGTATCGATTATAAATTCGGGGGTATTTGCCTAAATCTTATTCTAAAACCATTGGACAACAAACCCGCTTCATCAATGATTGGTGAAATGCTTTTTGGTAATTCTGGCCTAGGGTTTGAAAAAAGACGTTTTACATCATCTACTGTCCTAATTATAACACCACTATATTCAATCGCTTTGGGGTGATGAGGTGTGGGTTCTATAGGAGGCGTGGGTTCTATAGCGAGTCTCTTTTTAATATCTTCTTAACTTTTTAATATGGGTTGAAATAGAGTTTGTAGATTTTCCGTTAATCCGAGTTGTTGTAATCTGTTATTTTCAACTTGGGTCTTTATTTTATTCTTAGCTTTGATATATTCTCTATTTCTTTTTAAAAAATTATTCCAATCCGTCATTTTTAAAAAAATAAAAATTAACATATATCGATCATAACTCTTTCTCCTGCAGGTTTTCTAGTATTTACAAATACATATCCATGATCATCTGGGTTTCTCCATTGAGCTTCACAAACCTTTTTAAATGTATCTCTATCCATTATGATTTATAGACTGAATGATTTGAGATAAATCTTTATCGTTTAATTCAAATAATAAAAAACAATTTGCATTTTTTCTAATGAACATAGAATCCATCCCGTAAAAAGATTGGGATTGGTATATGCAGTGACAGTTGTGATGTCTTCCTTTGGTGAAGAATTATTGTTGAACAGTTTGATTTCTTTGCGCTACGCAGTCGTCAAACAATATTAAGTTCTTTCGATTGCTATCAATATTAGACAAGTCTAGATCATTAACACTTTCCGTAAGAAAAACTTTTATAACCGTTGGATTGAAAGATGGATTCTTTGATTTAATGAAGTTTTCTATGATATCTTTTATTTCCACTTCTTCTTCGTTTTCTTCGTAATATTGAAATATGTCTTGAACATCTTTCTTTGGTAAATATTCCAAAGCTTTGAGGAATTGATAATACGATTGCTTTGGTGTTGTTGTGTAGATATACAGAGAATCGAAATCTAAAAGGTTTGGTGTTGTCAACATGTTAAAAGTGAGATGAGTTTTCCCAGAACCTGAACTACCGCAAATGCACATGAGCATTGGGTTACTAGGAAATATGACCGAATGTTTGAATTTCTTGCCCATTTTTATTTATTACATTTTCGTACTAAAAATCACTCCGTTGCTTTTATACTTTGAAAGGAAGATTCCCTCGCCCGAACGTATGTTTTTAAAAAATATGGCGTCGCCCTTGTGTTTGACCTTCATTTCTCCGGTGTCGATTTTATCTATTAATTTGCTTAATCCCTCTTTAACGGTTTTCTTGGTTTCTTCGCCAAATCTTTGTCCGAATTCTTTAACCGTCCCATATATATCTCCTACTCCCAAACCTCCTCGTGCTTCTCTTTCCATTGACAAATTGTGTCTACGTGCTTCGGCGTTTGCAGCGGCTTCAGCTTTCTTATCGTTGACAGCTTTGGCTATCCCAGCAGCTCCACCAGCAGTTGCACCGGCTGCAGCTAAACCAGCAAAGATTAAAGGTAAGAAAGGTAAAAATCCACCTTTTTGAGTTAAATTCTCATCAATTCTTTCCAAGTCTATATCGTCTCTGACTTTGCAATGTTTGTATTTATCGATAATCTTTTGGGTTATATGCACTTTTTTACCGTTGTAAGTTATTAGAGTCGGCGAATTCGTTTCCATAGCTTCTATTATTTTCATAACTAAAGTTTCTGGTTTCATTTTTAAAGGGTGTTTTTTTTTATTCAATTCTTATCATTCTTCTATCTGATATTTTAATCAAATGTTTTGCTTCTTCCAGCAATAAACAGTAGCCGGTCACAGTAGCCGGTGTTTTATCGATGTGAATATTTATGTTTACCCCTGTTTTGAAAAGATCTTCTTGATGAGCTGACAGATCGAAACAAAAGATTGGATGATTGAGTGAAAAATCTGTGTATTCAAACTGAGGCGTATTTCCAAACAATTCGCACATGTTTT
>NW_008708753.1:0-100363 GCF_000327385.1 Lottia gigantea | reverse complement strand
TTCCAATTTAGCGTCAGAGTTGTTTTCACCAAAGAATATCTTGTTGTCGTTGATTTCTCTTTGCAAATGAATTTTATACGGTAAACCTATGGAAACCTTTCTGTGTTCCAAAAGACCAAATAAAGGATACAACTTCCAATTTACGTAATTACCCCATCTGTTGTTCTCGACAACGTTGTTATATTGAAGCGCTCGTTTTTCAAATCCGTGATTTACTCCGCGAGTCACTCTTTTCAGTGTGTTTCTAGCAACAACTCTAACTCTAGCTAAATCGGCATCATTTGCAAGATTTCTTACCGGTTCTTTTAAAACTTCTCCATCACCGACATCGGGAATCCATCCCGAAACTGAATCGTAGTTTTTGGGATACAGAACCGTTTTCAACATTGTGTCAAACTCGCCGGGGTGTTTTATGGTCGTTATCGGATTTGAACCAGCTTCCAAAACCATTTCGCTGAATAAAGACGGAAAGAAGTTGTTTTCTAAAGTCGTGTTGGTTTGTGGAATTCGATTCTGAGCGCCGTCTTTGATTTTGAAATCGCATCGGAAATGGGCATCGGAAAGCAGCAACCAATTGGACAACGAATTAATTTCAAATGTAACTCTTCCTGTGTCGTTTATTTGGGTCTTTGTCCCTACCGATGGTGAGATGATTACGTAATCCTCTTTCTTCTTGTTGAACGAATATTGAATCGGATCATACAATTGAAAGATTGGATCCAATCTGTAATTTTTGCTTGCCATTTTTATCCAATGATTTTAAACCCTTTTCCTTGTTTTTCTAGGGCTTGTCATTCTAGTCTCTTGTTTCTTAGTTCTCTTATTAGCTGTAGTTCTTTAAGTTCGTCAGATTTTTTCACTGCATCGCTTATATTTACTCCTGCTTTTGCCACAGATCTAAGAGCTTGCGCTTCTGAGGAAATGAGGGATTCGTTGTTTGAGACAAAATTGGCCACTTTCGGGATGAGAGATGTTAGCGCAGAGAAGAAACCGTCTCTTTCGAATTTTTTTTTTTCGTGTTTTAAAATTAAAGACATTTTTAATGCGGTTATTTTATACTGTATTATTATTAGTGATTCTTGTCTGTGGTTTGGGTAATTTATAATACAGTTTGGGGGAGTTTGTTATAATACATTTTTAACAGTTTGGGGAGTCTTTTATGATACATTTTAACAGTTTGGGGAGTCTGTTATAATACAATTTAACAGTTGTGTCTTTTCGGATATGACGCATTGAAAAAGCTGCGCATGCGCAAAAGTGAAATACGTCATATCCGAAAAGACATATACTACTAAGAAATTCAAACATTCGGACATATTTCCTAGCAACCCCATGCTCATGTGCATTTGCGGATCATCGGGTTGTGGAAAGACTTACCTCACTTTCAACATGTTGACAACACCGAACCTTTTAGATTTCGAGTCTCTGTATATTTACACGACTACTCCCGAACAATCCTATTATCAGTTTCTCAAAGCTTTGGAATACATTTCGAAAGGAGAAAGTTCAAGACATTTTTCACTACTACGAAAGCAACGAAGACTTGCAAGAGAACGCAGAAATAAAAGACATTTTAGACGGCTTTATCAAAGAAAAGAATCCTTCTCTGAAACCGACCGACGTCAAAGTGTTTCTGACTAAAAACGTCAACGATTTAGCCCTGTCTAAAATCGACAACCACAAAAAAGTAAAAACGTTCAACAAGAATTCTTCACGAAAGGAAGACATCACAACTGTCACTGCATATAACATCCCAATCTTTCTACGCAATGGACGCCATGTTTATCAGAAAGAACGCAAATTGTTTTTTATTATTCGAATTAAACGACAAAGATTTATCTCAAATCATTCAGTAGATAAATCACGGAATGGACAGAGACACGTTTAAAAAGGTTTGTAAAGCTCAATGGAGAAACCCGGATGATCATGGATATGTATTTGTTAATACTAGAAAATCTGCGGGAGAAAGAGTTATGATCGACATATGTTAATTTTATTTTTTTAAAAATGACGGATTGGAATAATATTTTAAAAAGAAATAGAGAATATATCAAAGCTAATAATAAAATAAAGACCCAAAGTTGAAAATAACAGATACCAACAACTCGGATTAACGGAAAATCTACAGACTCTATTTCAACTAATATTAAAAAGTCAAGAAGATATTAAAAAGAGACTCTAGTCTCCTATAGAACCTTCACCCCATAAAGATCCACTGATTGAATATGGTGGGATTAAGACATTAGATGATATAAAACGTCTTTTTTCAAAGCCTAACCCAGATTTACCAAAGAGCATTTCACCAATCGTTGATGATGAGGGTTTGTTGTTTAATGGTTTTAGAATAAGATTTAGTGGAAATTCACCACAATTCAAAATCGACACAAAAGACTTTATATTTACATTAACGAGAGGGTTAATAGATTTAATGAATGCCGATTACAAGGATTTAGTAGCATACTCAAAATTTCTATATGCGATCAGAAAGTCAGGACCTGAAACAAGAAGATTGAAAGAAGTTAATTTATATATAACAAAAGTTATTGAGGAAGAGGATGTAGATGATTATGCAGAAGATTATCAAATCATACAAGAAATAGATGAATTCGATGATATGGTGGCATTTGGACAAGGTATAACGTTTTTATCCGACAACAACGAGGAACTAGTTAATAGATTACGAGTAATATTAGCGGCCATGAAGGAAGGTCATCGATCGGACAGACAATACAAAGAAGTCAATGGCATATTACAACGACTTTTGGAGAAAAAAATCATCACTAAAAAAGACTATATAAACGTCATTAAAAATGTCCAATAAAAAGCAATTGTTCGTTATCACCTCGAATAAATCAGACATCAAATTGTCTCTAGACTACGAGTATGAACTCGATCGCAATAAACAGCACGAACTGGGATTAAAGTATTTCTCCGTTTACAATTCCATTAGAAATATCAACGAAAACAACAATCAACTAAAAATATCGACGGATAACGGAGTTACGTTCAAAACCATAAGCTTACTACCGGGAAGCTACGAATACGTAGCCATTAACGATTACCTATCCGAATACGCAGGAAGTGTGAGCGGTAAAAACAATATCGAATTCGAAGGTAATTTGAATCTGAACAAAATAAAACTGATCTTGGGAAATAACAGTCATGTCGATTTCAACGTAGAAAATTCGTTGAATGCGTTACTAGGATTCGAAAAACGAATATACGCGCAATCAACATTGGCGCCGCACAAGGCCAACATCGAGAACGACATCGACGTGATCAACATTCACTGTAATTTGATCAACGGTGGATTTTTCAACAAGCACAAACGCCAAATCATATATCATATATCATATATGCCGATCTGATACAGAATTATAGAGAAACCGTTTCAAACGACCTATTTACCAGTCAATTCTTTCATGATCAAAGATATAAATCTGGAAACAGGTTCATAGACTTTGGCAACGAAGAAATTGTCATTCAACTTCATTTAAAACAATCTTCATTCTCTTCTTGAACAGTAAGATAATCGAAATCATCAAATTCATAGTTTTCATCAAAACTATACTCATCTTTGTCGTTGTAAGGATACATAATTCCTTCACTGTTTGGTGGTTTTCTTTTAACATTATTCAAATAACTTCTAAAAACTTTAGTTTGTTTATCATTTGGAATAACTACTCCATTGGTGAAACTTTTTTCCCATGGTTTATTAAATTCGTTCGACACGTCATGTCCGCTTGCTAACTGAACGTAATCTTCTACACTTATCTTATCATTAGAATAACCTTTAAACGTTTTCTTTTCTTTTAAAACACCATCGGAAGTTAGAATGATATTGTATTTGACTTTTGGTGCTAAATATAAACCAAATATAATTCCACCGTCACCGTAATCGTTTTTACCTTTGCAATAGTCTTTTTCGGAGACCAAACCAGCTCTGTTTAGTTTTTTCCAATTGTTGGATGAAATGTACAAATTATCGGTGTCGGTATAGTATATTTCGGGTTTATAAAATCCATTTATGATGTGAATGAAATTGTTCATTATTTTTCTACTGTGAGATAAAACGAACGATCCCAAAATGACTAGGTGTTAGTCGTGTAGATTTACTATCTTCGGTAGTAATCTATTTTTCTTCAATTTCTGTTTCAACAATATATTGAGTATCATTAATTTTCTCATAGGTTTTAACATGTGAATCAAAGTTAGCCTGTAAAGTTGCTTCATTCCATAAATGTCTAGTTGTGAACATATTTTTTTGAATTGATTTACCATACAAGGAATTACCTAAAAATTTCATGCAATTACTACCCACGATATTACCTTATCGTTTACATTTATTTCTTAGATCTCTCAAAATTAAAATATAATCTCTATAGGGTGGAGTTTTAAAATTTTCTTCGTATACTATACCATCTAATATTCTAATAATTCTTCCACCGGCTTTCACTATTTCTTGAATATCAACCGATGTTAAAACGTCGTGACAGAAACCATTTCTGAACCTGATTTTGTTACCAGTTTCCTTTTTACCTTCTTTATTCGTGAAAGTGATTTTATCTTTAACTGGTATCGGTTGGAAAAACTTGTTTTTGGGATACTCAAACCACACTGTTAAAATAGCTGTTCTAGGTCTTCCACTTTCTGCTCTCGGATATTCACTGTCTAAATCCGACATTGCTGAAGCGTATAAATCGTTAGCATCAGATGCCATTAGTTTATTGCAGTTTATTTTTTTAAGTCTCGATTGAACCTCCGTTTTATCTTTTGTGCTTGCGCTGTATTCTTTGAATAAATCAATTACGTTATGTGAAATACTTTCTGTATCACTTTGTGAAAGAAACTCCTTTAATACATTACAAATTTCGTCCATTTTGTTCAAATGATTTTCTATTTTCCGAAACTCTTCCTCCTTTAATAGATCGTCTGATAAAATTTCTTATAAAAGGATTAGTGTGCGAATAAACTTTTTCTATATTTTCTTTATCAGTATGTTTCGCAACTATTCTAGTAGTTTCATACCATTCTTCTTCAACCATTTCTTTATCGTAATGATATAAATAATACCAACCCTTTAAGGATAAAGATGGAGCTGTTAGATTATCTGATATATTCTGGCTTACAACTTCTTTCACGACTTGGTTATATTTTATCAAACAAGCTCCAAGACATAGGGTATCCCTTTTTGCATATGGTTCCCATTCGTGTCTCAATTCCTCCCAATTGTCTTGCGTGTATTTAGCGATATCCACGTCGGCAATTTTTCTCAAATTCGCGGGAAGATTGGACGAATTTCCCCATGCAGCCAAACTAGATTTTTCATGTTGATAGGAAAATGTGAAATTAATATGTTGTAAATAATTACCCTTTATTTCTTTCTGTCTTTTCCATTTTTTCTGTACATCTTCATCTGTGTATGGATTAGATAAAGGTAAAGATAGAATTCCTCTTGGTGTTTTTAAAGGACAATGCGTTAGTATTTTTTTGTATTTTTAAGCACGATCCAGTTGTCGAATCCACTGCCGTTATTAATAAATTAATATAAATCTCTTTCTTTCATATTGACCTTGATATTTCAACATTTGATCTATACAATCTGTACCTACAAATATTTCTACTACATCATCAGTAGGAAATATATTTTTTTCTAACTTTTTTCTTAGTTTTTCTAAATTAATTAAAGTGCGGGCATAAGGAATTGCTCTTCGAGTGTCTTTTTCTGAATAAGTTTCGCAATCCCAAGCGAATAACGCGTCAACACTCATACTTGAAAGCACGTTTAGTTTGAGAGGTGAAACCTGTGTTACTGCGTTATCATCTCTACACGTTTTCCACACCTGTTCGTAATTGTCTTCTATTTCTTGAATTCCCAAACTTTTTTGGCTTCTTCTAATCAGACAGAAATGCGAGTTGTGTAAGTAAATAACCCAATCTAATTCATCATGTACGGTTAAAATGTCTGTTTTGGGATTATAAATTTGAAACGAAGTGTTAAATTTCTTGTTGAATTCCTTCATTCTAGCACAAGTCATCACTCCTTTTCTATTTGCTTTTGAAAACACGTTAATGTATTCTTGAAATTTACACGTTAAATCTTTGTTCAAAACACGATTTACGCATTTGATAAAACAGTGACCATAGGTATGTAACAATTTTTACCTTTGTATTCGTTTATCTTTTTAAGTAGATCAGTTCCTCCTCTGCCAACTCTCGATCTTTTGATTTCTTGGAAATTGTCTTTCATTAAAATTATTTTTCCTGTAAAATACCAATCGAGAGCATCAGATTTTTTGTCCATATTTGAAAAGAAATTGTGAAAAGTTTTGGCATTGAAACCGAGGAATGACATGTTTTGTCTGTGATTCCCTTCCTCGACTATCTCTCCATCTATTTTAATTTGTCCTTTCAATGTTTTAAATTTATTGGAAACAGCCTTGATAACATCGAAAAATAGGACGTTTTCTATCAATGTTTCATCGTGTTCGATTTTATTCATATTTTTTTAAGTATATATTTTTGATTATTTCTTTATTTTGACTGCTTATATTTCTGTATGGAATTTGTCCAAAATTTCATTGAATTCTTCTAATTCTTCAACTGTTATGTTCTTGTCTTCTCTCGATCTTTCGAAAAAGATGTACAATTGATTAAGATACATATTCAAGATATCCGTTTTTTTTTTAAATGAGCTTTCTTTTTGCTTGTGAAACCTAAAGTGATGAGGCCGCAAGAGGTCGTTTGAACGGCTGTTAATGCACCGAATACGGTCGGGACGATGACCGGAAGCATTAATCCACCAGTCACGGCCGTTGCAACCGTTACTCCTACCGTTAGAACTGTGCTCGCTGTTTTGAAAACAGAATCGATTCTACTCCATGTTTTCCTGCATGTATTGCATTGTCTTAACTTTATTTTCAACTCTTCTTGTTTGTCTATCATGTATTGTTGTCTGCTTTCGACTTAAATTAAGTGAATTATAGAATAAATAGAACCACGGAATATCATATAGAATCCCTATTCCATTCCTAACATTATTATATTTGCGGGTATTAAAAGTAAAAACATTTACGCGTACTAACGAAATTTCTTTTTTCGTATGGTCCTCGTTAAGATGATAGGAATATTTTATTTTTTCTTTTTCGATGTTTATCTTGGCTCTACAAATAAAACCACCACTATTAAGGATGGAGTCGAAATCTTCGGCAAACGTTAAATGTACTATAAACTGTCGTTCTTGTTGACTTTTATGAACATCGATCGAGGTGTATTTTCCACCACCAAAATCGAAATACAGTTTTACGTATTCAAAGTCTGTTGTTCGTAAAAACTCGTGACTGCTCGATTCTATTGGTCCGGGTATGTGTGCGGGTTTTATAAGTGATGGTGGAATTTTGACAATGTTGGTTGATGGTGGATTTTCCGTCTCCAATATCATATCTAAATCTTTGATTCCAATGATATCCTTATCATTTTCTACTTCCATTTTAAAGGTGTCTACATATTTACCATTTTTCGTTTCAATTTCATATAAATCATCCCTTTTATCAATCAAACATATAGTCTCTTCCAAATAACCATCATTGAAAAATGAAAGATGTTTGACGGCATTACCGGTTTGTTTGAAGACTATTTTATTGACTTTAACCTTCATGGGAAAATCTATTTCAATCAGGCATCTACCTCGAAAAGTAAACGCTTCCGTTTCGCCGATATCGAATACGTTTTTAGGTTTTCCATCTACGTGAGAAGTTACTTTTATTTCTACTTTGAATCCATATTTGTTTGATTTAAAAATTACTTGATCATCTTGGTTTTCTCTATCGAAGGGAGTGTCACTTTAGAATGGAAGATTGAAATAATATGACGTATCCGTGACAATAGCTTCTAATTTGATCAACTTTCTCTCTTGTCTCAAAAAATCGTCATGAATTCTAGATACCAAAATATTGACCTGTTATTTAATATATTTTTTAATATCATCTTGAAATTTATTTTGAATTTAATTTTCTAATTCGTCCGTGATTTTAGTATCCAAAGCAGTCAATTGTCGTTTCAAAGTATCTTTGTCAATGGGATGTGTGAGATTGTTAATTATATTTTGAACATCTGATTTTTGCTTCGCAATCTTTTCGTTCAATTTGGATATTGAATTTTGTAACTAAGTTTTGTCCACGGAATCAATCTTGTCTAGTTCTGCTAGCAATCCGCTGCTTTCGCCAAGTTTTCTTTCCAAAGCGTTTAGTTTTCGCTTCAATCTATCCTCGTTTACATTTGGGTTATCTATTAAACGTTGGACGTCTATTTTTACCTTCGTAATCTCTTCGTCTAATTTAGATATTAAATTTTGCAACTGGTTTGTTTTATTCACTTGAATAAGACCTTTCAAACTCGTTAACTCTTGTTGTAGTTTGGGTTCGTCCACATAATTTTTAATATTTCGTCTGAAGTATCTTTTCACGTCAGTTATTCTCTTTTCAACATGGTCCTTATCTATTTGAATTGCGTTCATTTGATCCAGTAAATATTTCTTGTTCACGGCATCGTTATCGTTTCCTGGAAACTTTGAATTAGTTATTTTGAAATTGTTCATATCGATATCCCCTTGTAAGGTGTCTCCAATTTGATCCACGAAAAAAGGTTTCGCTTTGTTCATAAACGCCGTCATGGGATTTTTAGATTCTAGAGGTAAAGACCCTAATCCAAACTTGTTTGCCATTTTTTTATTGAGTTAAATTTGTTATAATTTCTTCAAACTTTTCTCCCAAACTCAACCGATATAAAACCCAAAGCGACAGCTGTCCACACATTTGATTGGTTTGCTAGTCAATTTCGTTATCTCTTCTGTCGGTTCTAGACCGAAAGAATCAAAGAAATAAAAGTTATTCAAAGAATCTTTGTGTAGAGCAGAGTGATGAACTCCTTTTTGATCCGACGTATGAATGTTTGTGATGGCGTAAATTTACCTTTTCTTGTATTTCAGTTCATCAATTTCATCTCGCATGCAATAATAAAACGGCGAGACGTTCAACTCCTTTGCCCATTTCACAAGTTGAAAGTTTGTGGTCGTGTCTTTTTCGTATTTATCGAGAAATGCATCCTTTTTTAAAAGTCAGTTTTTTTTAAGTTGATAAAACCTTTCTGAAATAATGATTTTTGTATTAAAGTTAAATTCCGAGATATCAAAAATATTTTGAGGTGTTATGTTTTTCGAATTCTTTCGGAGTATGCGGTAAGTATTGTTGAAGACCCAATTGACGAAATATATACGTAGTTTGTGTTTGAAAAAACTTGTATAATATTCTGATAAAACACATTCAATAATATTTTGAAGATATATTTACATTTAAATTTAAAAACTTTTAATTTAAGAAAGCGTAAATGCTTGTCGACATCTAAATTTCTTAACCTTTCATCTAAATCTTCATTTTCGAGATTTATTTTTAAAAGTCAGTTTTTTGAAGTTCATTTTGATAAAACCTTCCTATGATTTGTCCTTTGTCTTGATCGACCAATTCATACGTGGGAGGTGATGTGCTATTTATTTTATCAACAATGAATATCTCGTTAGTCCAATACCCGACGTAACCTTTCTGAAACAATGATTATATTTAAAAATACGAACTCGATCTCCAACTTTGAATTTGGGTTTAATATTCAAATTGCTAACTCGTTTTCAAAGTTGTTTCGAGTGTTGACGGACTTTATGGTATTACGGTTATTCGAGGCATGCGTTGGCGTCACACCTATAGACGAATGTATTTTGTTATTGTATTCGTCGACAACAACTGGTAATATTTTAAGCCATTTTTGAGATTTCAATTCCGTGAATTTCTTGAATAATTTGCTTTTCAGAGTCCTGTTGAATCTTTCTATCACTACAGCTTTACCTTCGTTATGTGTGCTGTAAATTTCAAACCCCAGAGATTTCACATTTTTGTTGTAGAATTCGCTTCCTTTATCAACCCACAACTTTAGGGGTCGTCTGTCTGATTGTTTCATTATGGTTTCGAATGCTTGTTTGACAGTCAGACCCGATTTGTTTTTCAAGGGAAAGACCGAAGCGTATCTCGTGTATATGTCGATCACCGTCAAACAATACTTGTACCCTCTCTCGACTGGCATGTTGATTAAATCGGCTGAACAAATTTCATCTTTATCAAAAACTTTGACTTTGAGGTAATGTTTGTTTTTTCGAAATTCTTTGTGAATCTCGTCTGCTATGCCCATAACCAATTTCAATTTTGCCTTCAAAAGTTTTATTATAAGAGCCCTTTGTAATTTCTCTTTGAAAGTGGGATTGGGAATATTTTCAAGTTCGTCTATCATTTGTTTGTCTGCTTGGTGTCTGAATGTTATGTCTTTGTTTCTGTACAGTATGTCGTGTTTGAGCGCTGCTGCGTCAACTATATTAACGGGTTCTTCCCCTGGTTTGGGATTATCATTTTCGTCTAAACGCAGATCTAATCTCGTGCCTGGACCTGTATGATTGTGCCCTGGGAGATGTTTTTCTCAGGGATATTTTGCCCATGGGAATCCAGGAAGAGAACCCAATGACTTTTGAATGTCTCCCGCACCGAAATACGTTTTAGGAGGATGGATATTTATTAAAGACATATTTGTTCAATAATGAAATATACACCATATATTTTTAATACGAAAGATCTAATACAAGGAGAAAACTATTCAAGCGATAGAAAAGAATCACTTTATGAATTTTTTCTTAAAGATAAATATTTGGAAAGGTTGTTTTCGGATTATTGTAGAAGTTTCGAGAAAAAAAAGAGACTAATAAAAACTGTCTACAACCTGGTTGATAAAGAAAACAAGGAAGACATTTTGATATGTATAAAGGGCGTTTTAATATGCTCTGTATTTTTCATTAATTTTTCCATCTAATGAAGGGATAATAGGAAACTGATTGAGTTATTTTAACAGTTCAAGATGTCGGACAAAAGGAATCTATCTTCAAATTTGTGTTTCTGAGATGAATTACCAGTGAATTTCTATGTTGACCTATATAGTCATCAATTACGTATTTACTTCCTTGTGTGATAATGTAGTCTCTCTCTATATATACCATCTCCAAAATCACTACAGATTCATTATTTTAAACAGTTCAAGATGTCGGACAAAAGGAATCTATCTTCAAATTTGTGTTTTTGAGATGAATTACTAGTGTATTCTATGTTGACCTATATAGTCAACAATTGCGTATTTACTTCCTTGTGTGATACTCACTACACACCCTTTGTTCATTCTCTGAGACTTTCGAATATACTTTTCGCTCTGAGAATTGACCTTATAGGGGGATATTGAAGGTATTGACAAAACAATAACAGAGTAGCCCTTCTGTTTATTCTACTACCACTACAGAATCATTTATCATAATATGAAATTAAAGGTATTGACAACAGTTATCATTCTGTTTATTCTACAGAATGTTTGATTACTTTTCGATACTATGATAAAATTGATATACACCATCAAGTAACGCGACAGTTAACCAATGACGGGTAATATTCTCCAGAAGGGAGGAAAACCTAAGACAGGTGCTGTCGGGCTTGAATTGGGTGGAGTTGATAAACAACGTCATCAAGTAACGCGACAGTTAACCAATGACGGGTAAGATTCTCCAGAAGGGAGGACAACCTAAGACAGGTGCTGTCGGGCTTGATTGTACAATTACTACCAAAAGGGCATTAAGTTCAATACCTAATTGGAGGTGATCACAAGTAAGAAAAATATGGTTTTGTTGACTTTATAGGTTTAATATGGACTCTCAGTCAATCATCTTATAAACATTAAATTTGGAGAGAGATTTCCAATGTTTGATCATTTAAAACTGTTGAAATTTGTTGTTTGAGACAAAGTTGGCCACTTTGGGGATGAGAGATGTTAGCGCAGAGAAGAAACCGTCTCCTTCGAATTTTTTTTGTTCGTGTTTTAAAATTAAAGACTTTTTTTTTAACGCGGTTATTTTATACTGTATTATTATAGTGATTCTTGTCTGTGGTTGGGTAATTTATATGGAGCCTGTTATAATACATTTTTAACAGTTTGGGGGAGTCTGTTATAATACATTTTAACAGTTGTGTCTTTTCGGATATGACGCATTGAAAAAGCTGCGCATGCGCAGAAGTGAAATGCGTCATATCCGAAAAGATATATACTACTATTAATTCCCTTCAGTATCAGGGTTTTAGGTGGTAAAATAATGACATTTACACGTACAAACAATATATTCTTCTTTTGAATCATTAATCTTGTTAAGATGAACTGAACATTTTGGTTTTTCGATATTGATGGTTATCTTACAATTTCAAATATATACCTTTGATGTAGCTTCATCCTCGATTATCAAAAAATGTATTATAAACCCTTTATTTTGTTGACTTTTATGAACATCAACTGAGGAGTAGTAACATTGATGATAAAGAAAATATAGTTTTACATATTCAAAGTCTGTTGCTCGTAAAAACTTATAACTCATTGTTTCATCTTCTTTTTGTGGTTCTAGTTTTCTAATAATATTCATTGATGGTGGAGTTTCTGTCTCCAATATATAATACAAAAAATAATTTCAATTAGAGCTTTACCTTTATTTAATTTAATCTAATAAAGTTCTGTTCTATAATTATTGAGGCGTTATTTTTTAATGTTGTATTATTAGTTGGTTTATATTGTGGTAATTTAAACTAATAAAGTTCTGTATTATAATTATTGAGGTGTTATGTTAATGTTGTGTTATTTTAATGTTGTATCATTAGTTGGTTTATACTATGGTAATTTAAACTAATAAAGTTCTGTTCTATAATTATTGAGGTGTTAAGTTGATGTTGTATTATTTTAATGTTGTATCATTAGTTGGTTTATATTATGGTAATTTAAACTAATAAAGTTCTGTTCTATAATTATTGAGGTGTTATATTGATGTTGTGTTATTTTAATGTTGTATCATTAGTTGGTTTATATTATGGTAATTTAAACTAATAAAGTTCTGTTCTATAATTATTGAGGTGTTAAGTTGATGTTGTGTTATTTTAATGTTGTATTATTAGTTGGTTTATATTATGGTAATTTAAACTAATAAAGTTCTGTATTATAATTATTGAGGTGTTAAGTTGATGTTGTGCTATTTTAATGTTATATTATTAGTTGGTTTATATTATGGTAATTTAAACTAATAAAGTTCTGTTCTATAATTATTGAGGTGTTAAGTTGATGTTGTGTTATTTTAATGTTGTATTATTAGTTGGTTTATATTATGGTAATTTAAACTAATAAAGTTCTGTTCTATAATTATTGAGGTGTTATGTTGATGTTGTGTTATTTTAATGTTGTATTATTAGTTGGTTTATATTATGGTAATTTAAACTAATAAAGTTCTGTTCTATAATTATTGAGGTTTTTATGTTGATGTTGTGTTATTTTAATGTTGTATCATTAGTTGGTTTATATTATGGTAATTTAAACTAATAAAGTTCTGTTCTATAATTATTGAGGTGTTATGTTGATGTTGTGTTATTTTAATGTTGTATTATTAGTTGGTTTATATTATGGTAACTTAAACTAATAAAGTTCTGTACTATAATAATTTAGAAGTAATACTGCTGATAATGTAAACTAATAAATCACGATTCCGACAGCCTTGTCAGTGACGTAGGTCACAGGGCCCTAATCCCTTGGTTCCCAACATGGGGTACGGTATACGCCATAGGAGGTACCTGATAGGCCTTATAGACGACCCCAGTAGTAGGGCTCTATTATAGAGTTTTACGTAATCCTTTACCTCCCCAATTTTCGGCTAATTGTGTGATATCTTAAAGGGAGGACGTATATCTAAGAAAAGATATCAGTGCACATCTCTATCCGAATAAATCGATTATGACAGTAAGATGGAATGAACAACAAAGGTGCATGCAGAAAGTTTAATAGAATTAATAAAAGTATCGGTTCAACAGTTCCAAATCTTCTACCCAGACTTTAACCACCCTTTAATTCTATCCAAGGTTCCAAATCCAATACCGGATAACTCACATTGTCAGAACATGTTGCTAACACATTACCGTTACTGTAATTAAAAACATACATTTTTTAAGTGTTTAATTAACCCAAACCTCGAACGATCCGAACTTATCTTTAAGTGCAGACTCGAGAACGAAAACTCCTTTTCAACCTTTTATTAGTTACTAGGGGTTGAAAGTAAAAATATTTTGTAATTGTTTTAAATAAATAATCAAATTCGGATGACTTACGTTTCGTGAAGAAACGCCTGGAAGGGAATACTGGCAATGTTGGTGGTATCACAAATAACTCGAGAGAACGTCAGATTACGGATTGCATTCATCTGCCCTAAAAGATGAATGAAGAAATTAATTATAATATATTTCGCTTATCAAGACTAGTCTCCAAATGCTTTACATTATAGACGAACAGGATGCAATATTTGGATGTGAAAAAATATTCAGATGTATCTAATTTATGTGAAAAAATATACAAAGTCACAATTTAAAACTGTATCCAACAGACGCCTTGAATATTGATTGTCATTTTAATCCCGAATACGGAATCGACATTTTATTTGTGTTGGAAAAGATCAAAAATTGAATACAGATAACTTATGACGAGAATACTAAAATACGATATTTCTAATTCAACATTTTTACCCCGATGATATTTGACATTGTAACACCTCGCTATACACGTAAAAAATAAAATAGGTGAATTTCTTATCAGTCTGTAGGCAGTGACTCAACTACCATCAAAGCCAATGGTAGTTTAGCGACAGTCTCTCGGAAAGTCACGTTGTAAGATTCATCAATCCTTTACAGAATTAAATTAAGTTAATTAAATTTTACAGAATTTAATCGTTTTTAGAAATTTAAAATTGAATAATAAAAAAGGCAATACCTTGAGAGAATCCAGAAGGGTTTGCGGGTTGTGCGTTTTCAAACCAGAATCGATCTCCGAATTTCAGAGTCTTGAATTGTTGACCAATAATACAAGCAAATGTTGGTCCAACAAAACCATCGGTTACTGGATCTTCTGAAAGTCCGCCGATATACAGATCAACATCGTCAACATACCTGTAATATTATAAACATCAATTAACATTGCGTTTTACATCCCTTTTTAATGTTATCTCCTCGTTGGTTTTCGACATGTAAACTTTTTTCACTATTATCACGACTAAACCCTATTCACTTAAATTAACTTCAAATTTAGTTCAATTAAACAATTTTATTTAAACATTCCCTAACATCTGGGTTTTATTTTGTCGAGAATAAAGCCCCTGATTTGATAGTCACTTACCAGTAAACCATTTGCAATCTATTAAACTGAGCTGTTCCGTCATTAAACGAGTTAAGTCTAGGAAGTCCACAAGCTTCACGGAATGTGTTATACGATGGTAGCCCGAAGTCTCGGCCTCTCTGTATGTTAATTGCTGCAAGAGTGTTTCCAGCAAATGCGTCGGTATTAAACAAATCAACTTGAAAAGCTCCATTAAATTCTAGATCTACTTCTTGACTAGAATCTATGAGCATTCCCTTAATCGTATCCTCGTAACCTTCTCCTAGAAAAAAATAATTCATAACATAATTTCGTACATACCACAAAACTGTGTAAATTTAAAATTACTACATGACAAATTCAAAGAGGTAGAATTCGCAAAGGCCATGATTCTCAATTTTCAGGGTTGATTTGAGTCTAGAATATATAGTCTTAAGAAGTACTAGAACTATATGAGCCAAGAATCGAGGCAGATGTTTCGAACTAAGGTTAATCATTACATTGAATTGAATTGTGATTCTGGTTTCAAAAGTTTTCAGGAATGAATCGGTTTGTATGACCATGACCAACTAAAATTTTTGACTTACCATTTCCAGTTTGAATATAAAATGGCCTCTGAAACAGGTCAGCGAGGGGAAGTCGACTATTACCATTTGTCCACTTATTAGGTACGGAAGAATGACCAAATCTAAACGCTGCTGCACTAAAACTACTGAAGATACCGGGTGATATATTAGAATTGTAGGAATACGGTTCTGTTAGTCTACAAAATATATAAGTCCAATATAATAAATTCACACAAATACTCTTCGGGATCGTCGCATCTGGTTTCTTAAACAGGATGCAATCACGTTCAAGTAAAACTATTAATTCAATAAGAGACCGGTCTAAAAAAAATCAAAGCGTTTTTAACCATGTCGAGGAGGAGGTAGCACAACCGAAAATAGAGCCATGCGACAGCCCTCTTTCAGTCGTTATCCCACAATTCGTTATGGTTAACAAGAAACAGGTGATACATGACTGCCTCATACCGTTATAAGAACGTGACTTGGGTAAAAAATAAATGATTAGATTAAAACGGGGACAAAATATAACAGAAAAAAAGAATCTACTGTGTAATCTATTTTTACAAGGTTGGGTATTGAGAGAATTGGACCCGAAATGATGGTTTATCTTGCGATGGAAGAGATCTAACAAATACTGACCCATATTTACTCATAGCAGCTGGTCCTATCAATAATGGTAGATATTCCTGATAAGTTATCTTTTGTATTATAGCGACAATGATTCTTCTTGTTTCTTGAAATAGAATTTCATCATCCCATGAAGGGTTGATTGTGGATAGTTGTGATGCAATTAGGTTGTGATAACGCACAAACACTGTGTGAAGAGCGGTCAAACCAGATACTACATTGACTCGTTTATCGCCTGCAAAATTAAAATGAGATAGTGATGATAGGCTTGACCGACAACCATTAATATCAATTTCCACAATGTTTTTCGTGTATTTTTTGATTGGATTCTACCTCGGTAATAAATAAAACAAATTATTTTGTCAATTACATTACCCCCCTTCCTCTTATAAATCTTTACTTTTACCCCTCTCCTATCTATAGATCCTTCAAGCCTTAAGCGAAAGAACTTTATAACTGTTTGCTGATTTTGTCACTAGTTACTTCCCTTATACAAATCTTCTCTATAGAGGTTTTTAGTAGTGTATAGAGTTTTAAACGAAACGAAAAACTTGTATTCGGGGCTGCGAGGGGTTATTTGATTTATTCCTTGATCTACTTACCAGCATCAAAACAGAAATCATTGTCTGTAAACAGGATACAATTTGATTTATCATCAGGATTACTTCTAGCAGGTAAGAGTTCGTGTGCGCTTCTCGTCAACTTCCCTGCAACATTCGATGGAAAGTTTATAAAATAGGTTTCTAAAAAGTTGTGTAATGGTTTTGGTGTAAGGAGCTGATTTTAAATTTCCCACAACAAGTTTCCTTATTATTTTGCAAGTAGGCCTATACTCAGTGATTCAATCGTCAACCTCGTTGACCTGTCACTTGACGCCATTCCCACTCCTGTTATCGGCATTTTGCTTGTTTTTAGCTTGCGTTAAGTGGAGCCAAATCGTGACTGACCTCCTACAAACGATCTTAGAGAATGACTTTCATCTTCGGTTGATCCATATACCCCCGATCCATCCACAAAAGCTGTTATAAAATTAGTCGGCTCTTTTACATCTGAAATATTTTGAAAAGAGGGTAGTGAAGTATTCGAAATGAAATGAAATGTATTCAGGTGCATCAGCACCAAAATGGGCCATATATCATCTTGAAAACTAATTAACACACGCGAAAAACAAATGAATTTGTATGAAAAAAAAAGTTTAAATGCTAAAAGTAGTTTGTCTGCGGTCGATAATACATCCAAGCTGCAACCGAATATAATATGAAATGAATGGAGTTTAGTCATACTTTCCTTCATCCTATGAGCTAAGGCAGACGCCATCTGAGATCAACAAACATTAAACTGTCTTTCGAACATGCATTTGACTTTAGGATATTTCTCTCATTACTTATCAAAGTTTCAATTTTAGGCTTATTATCATTACGTACGTGATTTACAGTCTATCTCGCCAACCGCTCTGACAAAGTTTCCACATCCATCGTCGCCTACTGGATTGGGCCATTTAATAGGATAGCAGGGTTCACTAAAAATACAACATTTTGCATGATTATTCTATACCAAACCGTTTTATAGACAATACATGTTTTTTTTCTATCAAAATACACGTTTTTTTTTTTATCAAAATACATGATTTTTCTATCAAAATACACGTTTTTTTTCTATCAAAATACATGTTTTTTTTTCTATTAAAATACCTGTTTTTCTATATCAAAATAATTGTTTTTCGCCAATATTCGGTGCTATAATTTTTAAAGTGCTTAGAAGCGTGTTTCAATAATTATTTAGTTTAATAGATATATCGTCTAATGTAAAGAATCTATTCTTTAGTCTAGTGAATATACACTTGTTTACCAGGTTTGAGACATAAATTTTATGTCCATTCTAGGAGGTGGTATCCTCTTAAGAAGCGTTCTAATGAAAAGCGTATCGAAATCAGTTTTAATAACTCTTCACGAAAATAACCGTTATCAGATGCTGAACAGAATGTTTTATAGCGACATGGTGTAAATGGGCTTATGTTAAACTCAGCTTTCTGAAAACTAACAACAATAAGACAAATATAGAATAATTAAAAGCAATACGTTACCCTCTTAAACCCAAGGTTTCATCGATACCCGTATCTTTACAACATTTATAGTTCCCACCACTGGCTAGAAAAAATAATTTGAAGTATTTTTATCAATGGCAAGAATGTGAGTCTGGAAGACAGAGAGAATAAAAATGATCTTATAAACCACGACACTGTATTAATTAAACTACTAAATACTAAATCAAACCATTGTGTGTGTGATCTTAACCAATCAAAACGACAACATTTATTCGAAGTAGATGTTCGAATTGAAACTATTCACGATATGAGCTTCTTGGTTTGTTAATGACGTAACATCTGATTATGAATATTGATATGAAATAAACTGGCCACAGTGAACCTCGGTAGAAAAATGCAAAATTTTCAATGTATTGGAATTTCACATTAATTACATAATTCGTAATGCATGTACACAGAATGTCGGAGTACTTAGAATTTTTAAATTAGCCTAAGAAGGAAATCAATCAAGAACAGAAAAAGATGTCGGATTTAGCAGAATGTCGGAATACTCAGATACCGGATATCACAGACTACACTGTTCTTCAAAATGATTTGCGAGTTCAGTTCAGTTCACAGTGTTTGTACTAGAGGAATAACTCTAATAACTTTTATCTATATAAAATATATTCTCTAAAATAACTGCTATTCAGAATAATAAAAGAGTTCTCTTCGTATCATTTTACAATAGAACGTAATGGTAACTTACGTGTTTTCATTGTTTTTGTTAGGACGATGTCATTGGCTAGAAACTGGCCAAACACCTGGTGTAAATTGGCAAGTGGTGTAAGTACAGGTTCACTTACGTTAGTAATGACCGTTTGAGATATTTCCCCGGCTCTAGGAAGCATGTATCCATCAATACCGTTAAACCGTGGCAAATGCTTTCCTGTAATGAAATAGACAAGTCATATAAGATACGTCAAGCAGAAATGAGGCAATCTGATTTCAGTTCTTAATATTTCGTTTTGTGTTATAACTTCAATTATATACATATAGTAATATAGAAATCTTTTATCAAACAGAGCATTTCATTGGATGAATATCAGATGGTCTAGAACAGGAGATGAAATGTTACAGATCATGGGTGGCAAGTGGTGTAAAACCGAAGAGCAAAAACATTATCTTCATATTTGCATTTGTTTTGTAAGAATGACAAGGTAATCGCATCGAATGGGATATACTTCGAAAAAACTTCATAAAATACATACCATTTGCAAAAGCAACAATTATTGACAATATAATTTTTGTAAGAAAAATAAATGTATAGATTAAACGGGCGAAATTTATTTACCTAACAAAAACGCGTTTGGTGTGTTCATGTCATTCCTATATTTATTAAATAACATTAATTATCTACATTTATTAATGTCCCGAAGACTAAGCAACTACCAGCAATGAAATATAATTGTGATCAAATTAGATGAAGAGTGAAGTAACTCTAGTCAAATTTCATACAATTATGGTAGCAATAAAGTTAAACCTGTTCTGGGTGAGCTCTTGATACTTTGGATCCTTTCGTTTGATCCATTACCTCGACGAACACAATTTTGAATTATATGTTTGCAATATGATTTTGATACGTGATCAAGTGATTGTAGGTTCAATACGTACCGTCCTCATATGCGTTAGGTACCAGTCTTAGAAGAGTATCTTTAAAGGATCCGTCTCGTGGTTTCTGTAGATTGTTACATGTTCCGTCAATGGTTCTATATCGCATTGCTGCATTACATGATCTGAAAGTCATTTTAAACTCGGCCAATAAGAGCATAATATTGATCAGTAGATATACTTGGTGTCATAAATAACATAACAGAATCCTTATATAATCCGAAAAAAATTTTTTCATAAAGGTCGTCATTTATTTGTTTGGTGTTTGAAAATTGATTTACAGATTTTAACAAAATAACAACAAAATTGTAAAGAGATGTTTCTCTTACTAATTCAAAAGGTTTCAACAGAGAACACACGCCTTTATAAAACCCAGCACAAAAACAAACTTCAACGGCTTAGTTAAAAAAAAGTACATTTAGAAACAAATTAATGTTGATCAAGTTGATACTCATATACTGTCTTTATAACTTTGAACTTAAAACATTAGACTGACAATGGCATATGGCATAAAACCGTAATTAATCATACCTTCAGTTAATATGAAGTTAGTAGTCAATATAATACTTACATAGGTTCTGCAAAAAAAATATTATTTAGTATTAGTTATATTTATACCCCAAATTATTGGCAGTTTTCACTTCTGCGATGCTGGAATTTATTCCATTAAAATTAAATATGATATGAAATCATGGAGATTGATTTGACTGAGAAGCTTCATTTGAATCTGAGTAGCTGGGTTGCACTTTACACTACCTTTTAGGATGACCAAAGAATATTATCATTAGGTAATAATATATAATTATATCTAATTCCCTTACTTAGTTGACAGCATGGTTGATACATCCATACGTTGTTTGTACATGTCATCTGCTGTACCATTTGGTACCCTGTTTTACATGTAATAGTCACATCTTGGCAATGTTCAGCATAGCTAACATCTGCGTTGCTGACCTCAGGATGGTTCTCACATTCTGAAAATTGTTATTTCCAGGCACCAAATAGAACCTTAAGCTTAATGGTAATAAATTGAAGAACAATCTCAAAATCACAGTGTCTACCAGAAAGATTACCGGCCTATTGATATGCAATAAAATTATCGAACTATAAAACAAAATCAACTTCAGGTAAGTGGTGTGCAGTTCTCAAACCCTCTTGTACAATGGTATTGGTATTGGTCTATCCTTTTCCCGTGCCTTGGACGTGATATGCGGATGGGATATCGGAACGTTTAGGGACAGACATAAAATGTAATTTTTTATCGCTAGTTTTTGAAAAATTTCAACATGACGAAGTCCGCATTAGTCCTCCAAGACATTACCGCATTTTCTACTATTTCTCTGTGTCCCACGCAATACCAGGAGTAGGCCTTGTAAGATGAAGGAAGAACGGACACGCGGACATTGCACGGTAACGTCTTAATTGGCATATCAAATAGATAGATAACAACATTATGCCAAATGTGTATGTTTCAATGGTGAAAATTCTCAAAAACTATTGATCCGGCCCTAGACGTGCCTACATCCCATCCGTATATCACTTCAAAGGAAAGAGTGGAGCCAGATATGCCCGTTTAACGTTTCAGTAACGTAAGTTTCAAATATCATCCGAAAAAGTTAAAGTCATCGATCTATTGGTGTGTTATAAACTTATCAAAAGCATTGTGGACGATGTGACGTATGACTCAAGTGGTACAGGCGTCCCCAAGTTATCATTAAATAACCGACGTCAATAAAATCAAGACGATCCAATAAAATAAAAGGTGCCCCGGGCTATAAATACTCACCGGCGTCAATAAGATTATAGGTGCCCTCAAGATAACAATACTTACCGGCTGCAATAGAATTAAAGGTGTCCCCAAGTTATCAATACTTACCGGCTACAATAAAATTAAAGGTGTCCCCAAGTTATCAATATTTACCGGCTGCAATAAAATTAAAGGTGTCCCCAAGTTACCAATACTTACCGGCTGCAATAGAATAAAATGTGTCCCCAAGTTATCAGTACTTACCGACTACAATAAAATTAAAGGTGTCCCCAAGTTATCAATATTTACCGGCTCCAATAAAAATTAAAGGTGTCCCCCAATTATCGGCATCAACAATATGATTCAAGGCGTCTTCAAGTTAAAATACTTACCGGCATCAATAAGAGTCAGGCATGTTAACAAGTAACACAAAAGGCTAAACATCTTTCTGGGTTTCAGATTAATACCTAGCCTGATACTGAAGATAGCGTGGATTTTATGGGAATATTTATTCTAAATGTTTCGTAACCAGCTGGTAGATGTCACCAGGGTAGCGTCATGGTGATGAGTTGTCAACTCGATATCATACTGTTCATTTGAACAAACATTATTTTTCTAGAACTCGATTCTCCCGAAACCATGGACTCGTGTCAAGATGGATGAAATACAGTCAAATTCACATTATGGCAACTGCAGGCTTTCATAGTTAAACTGGACGATCGTCTTGATGTTTTAGTTTTCAGAAAATTGATAAATAATTGTCATACTCTTGCCAACGCCAAGTTTGGGAATTTAAAAATTTTAAATGAATTCCGTATATTCTTGATGGGCAGTGGCTATTTACCACTTGCGTGCTAAGCGTGGTAAATAGTCATAAGTACCCTTACAGCTATATACCACGGCGTGGTAACTTGTTAAATTAGGCTAATGTCACCATTTTAGTTTATGGAGAAAAAACCTGGTATTTAGATTTTACCACGTTTTTTTTTTTTTTTTTAAATCACACTTTTTAAGTATTAAATTTAAACACTATCCATATTAGTATCATTACTGACCTCCACTACATACTACAGTCAAACACTATCAATCTCTGCATCATTACTGACCTAGACAACATACTACAGTCAAACACTATCAATATCTGTATCATTTCTGACCTGTACTACATACTACAGTCAAACACAATCGGGATCTGTATCATTACTAAACTCTACTAAATTCTACCGTCAAATATAATATTTTTCTCAAGTATAATATTATTCTCAAACAAAATACCCTTACGATCACTTGGATAAGATTAGTCCTGAATTGATTTTGAATAGATATACATGTAATAAGCCTGCTTTCCAATTCATTAACAAGGTTAAAAGTAAATTTTGACTAATTTGTAATTAAGTTCTATTGCCGAAAGAGCAAATGAACGTACACTAAATTTCGTACAACGCGGAACGTTTTAGACAGGTTTGAATAGAGAAGTATTCAGCCTTAGACCGTGAACTCTTCAAAGTCGGTCAAAAAGCGAATTTCTACGCACATGTTGAGTTTTTGAATTCAAAATCGTTATTTTGAATATTTAGGTAGTTTTAAGCAATTTTTGCCGAAAGGAATATCAAATCTTGACTTATTTTATTTACCACGTTTGGTGAAAGTTATGTTTATTCGTGGCCATTTTAGATCATCATCTGCAGTAAAACTGAATTCTGGCTCTAAACTTGAGCGAACATCCAAAGTGAATAAATAAAATGAGTGAAAGACCTCAAGTGACGTATTGTTCATAAGTCAGTAGTTTGGATCGATTAACCTTGTGATTTCTTTCTTATGTAACATGATGTATCTTAAGCAACCGTAACATGTAAAATTTTGGAATCATTTTGTTTAAAATAATCTGACTATACAAATAAAACTCACTTCTGTTTTGGTATTAGGGGTGAAAGCCAACACGAGGCGGACTCACAACTCACAGGCACAATGTTTCTTGCCTTGAGGAGGATTCGAACGTGTGAGAGCATCCGTTTACACGAAATCGCTTCGGGTATAAGATATGTCGAGTAAAACCCGTACAGATTATCGATACTTTTAATAATACCGAAATCCAAACTGGAAATGACGTTACCTCAAAGTTGTTATACGTTCGCAAATTGTTATACGATTTGTATATTTGTTGTACATATGAGAACCTTTTAAGGCAGACCTGTGTGATTTCGTGCGGCCACCGGCGTCATGTAAAATTTGATTGAAATGCGGCCTGCGAGCAAATGCTTCGTTAGTAGTAGTAGTAGTATATGGGGTATTAGATTGGACGCACTTTCCTCATTCCATTTCATTCCATGGGAAAAAAATGCATCCAATCTAATACCCCCCCAAAAAGACCTCAACACCCTACATTCCATCGATTCACACCCCCAAAAAAAATTATTCACCCTACATTTCATCATTAAATCAACTCATTTCAAAATAAGATGAGTGTAATTCTAAAACACGAACAACACATATGAATTTGTTTAATCTGTTAAAATTAACTAAAATTGAATCTATAGTTGTTTGGGAAAACAGACCACATTTTCTACTCAAATTGTAAACCTTAAAAATGGCAAATAAAATACTAGATCCAATCTTTAGATTATACGATCCAATTCGTTACTCATTTAACAAGAAAAAAGAGGATTATATTATCATCTCACTGACTGTTGGTTCTAAATCCCAGTTGAATGATGGTGGTAGAATTACCAATAAATTCATTATTAAATTGGTTACTTCTTTCCGATGCTTATTTCAGATGCGATTTCAAAATAAAAGATAGAACTTCTAATCAGAATCATGTACCACAAACTAATCACCAAGAAGATCTTTTTAAAACAGGGGTGAATATAAATATTCATATCAAAAAACACAAGGAGATGTAACCGGTTATTGTTTATGATTGGAAGAAGCAAAACATTTAATTAAAATAGCAGATAGAAGAATGATAAGAATTGAGTAAAAAATATACCCTTAAAAATGAAACCAGAAACTTTAGTCAAGAACATAATAGAAGCTATTGAAACAGCTTCCCAAATTGTAAAAACTTTCAATGGTAAAAAAATCAGCATAACTAAAAAACTTATTGATTAATACAAATATTGTAAAGTCAGAGACGATATAGACTTAGAAAGAATTGACGCGAACGCAAAAGAAGGTGGATTTTTACCATTTCCTACTACCTTTGAAATTTGGTGGCATCGCAGCGGCGGGTGCAGCAACTGGTGGGATATCTGCCGCAGTCAAAGCTGCCAACGCAAAGAAAGCAGAGGATGCTAAAAACGCTGAAGAACGCAGACATAATTTAGCAATGGAAAAGGAAGCACGAGGTTTAGGAGTTGGAGATATATTAGGCACAATAAAAGAATTTGGAAAATAATTTGGGGAAGAAACCAAGAAAACTGTTAAACAATGGATTAAATAAATTAGTAGATAGTTTTGACACAGGAAAATGAATGTTAAACATAAGGGCAATGCTATAGGTTTTAAAAACATTTAGAACAAAATAAAATAATAAAAATGGGAAAGAAATTCAAACATTCAGAAATATTTCTTAGTAACCCAATGCTCATGTGTGTTTGTGGAAGTTCAGGTTCTTGGAAAACTCATCTCACTTTTAATATGTTGACAACACCAAACCTTTTAGTTTTCGATTCTCTGTAAATCTACACAACAACACCAGAGCAATCATATTATCAATTCATCAAAGCTCTAGAATATTTATCAAAGAAAGATGTTCAAGACATATTTCAATATTATGAAGACGATGAAGAAGAAATGGAAATAAAAGATATCATAGATAACTTCATTAAAGCAAATAATCCATCTTTCAATCCAACCGACATAAAACTGTTTCTTAAGAAAAATGTTAATGATCTAGACTTGTCTAATATTGATAGCAAACGAAAGAATTTAATAGTCTTTGGCGACTGCGTAGCACAACGAACTCAAACTGTTCAACAAGAACAAGAATTCTTCACGAAAGGAAGACATCACAACTGTCACTGCATATACCAATCCCAATCTATCTACGGAATGGATGCAATGTTCACTAGAAAAAACGCAAATTGTTTTTTAATATTTGAATTAAACGATAAAGATTTATCTCAAATTATTCAGTCGATAAATCACGGAATGGATAGAGATACATTTAAAAAGGTTTGTAAAACAAAATGGAGAAACCCAGATGATCATGGATATGTATTTGTTAATACTAGGAAGCCTGCGGGTGAAAGAGTTATGATCGGCATATGTTAATTTTATTTTTTTAAAAATGAATAGCGTTTGGAATAATGTTTTAAAAAGTAATAGAGAATATATCAAAGCTAAGAATAAAATAAAGACCCAAGTTGACAATAACAAATTACAACAACTTGGATTAACAGAAAATCCACAAACTCTATTTCAACCAATATTAAAAACTCAAGAAGATATTAAAAAGGTATTAGCTTTAGAATATAGACCCACGCCTTGTATAGAACTTACACCCCATATAGATCACCCCGAACCGATTGAATATAGTGGTATTATAATTAGGACATTCGATGATATAAATGTTCTTTTGCACACTCTAACCCAGATTTACCAAAGAGAATTACACCAATTGTTGATGAAGTGGGGTTATTGATTAATGGATTTAGAAAAAGATTTAGTGCAAATTCACCACAATTCAAAATCGATACAAAAGACTTTATATTTACATTAACATAAGGATCAATAGTTAATGAATGGTGGGGATGTTGGCATTGCCGATCGCAAGGATTTAGTAGCACTCAAAATTTATACATGCAATCAGAAAGTCATGACCCGACAAGCAGATCGAAAGAAGTTATCTATATATAAGACCTACTGATCGAGATAATGAATATGAATAAAGTCTTTGAATGGCAGCAATTGTGAGTACGATATATAGACACAGCTTTATGGAACAACAATCACTGGTTAAAGTTTTATGCAATGTTTCGACGTGTTTCCCCCGTCGTCCTCAGGCACACGTCGAAAGATATGGTATCTGGACAAGGTATAACGATTTTTTCCGACAACAACGAAGAACTACTTAATAGATAACAAATAATATTAGTGGCAATGAAGGAAGGCCATCGATCACACATACAATATAATGAAGTAAATTGCATATTAAAAAGACTCCTCGAGAAAGGTATTATAGATAAAAATGATTATAACAGCGTCAATGAAAATGTCAAATAAAGAACAACCTCAAATAAATCAGACATTAAATTGTCTGTAGATTATGAGTATGAACTAAAAATATCAACAGATAATGGAGTTACATTCAAAACCATAAGTTTACTACCGGGAAGCTATGAATACGTAGCCATTAACGATTACCTATCTGAATATGGAGGAAGTGTAAATGGTAAAAACAATATTGAATTCGAAGGTAATTTGAATCTAAACAAAATGAAATTGATATTGAGAAATAAGAGTCAAGTTGATTTCAATGTAGAAATTTATTCAGAAAATACTTTGAAAAGGCTTTGATAAAAAAAATATGTAAGGAATCAACATTAGCACCACACAAAGCTAACATCGAGAATGATATCGGTGTCATTAATATTCACTGTAATTTGATAAACGGCGGATTTTTCAACAAATACAAACGTCAGATTTTCTGCAGCATTCCAACATTCACTGTACCGATTGGATATAGAATTATAGAGAAACCATTTCAAACAACGTATTTACCACTTAATTCCTTTATGATTAAAGATATAAATCTGGAAATCAAAGATGGTAAAAATAGGTTTATAGATTTTGGTAACGAAGAAATTGTAATTCAACTGCATTTAAAGCAAAAGAACTAAATCTTCATTCTTCATGAATAGTAAGGTAATCGAAATCATCAAATTCGTGGTTTTCATCCAAACTCAAGTCATCTTTATCACTATAAGGATACATGATTCCTTCGCTGTCGGGTGCCTTTCTCTTAACGAGATTTATTTAACTTGTAAAAACTTTCTTTTGTTTATCATCATCCTTTGGAATAACTATTCCATTGGTGAAACTCTTTTCCCATCTTTTGTTGAATTCATTCATCACATCATGTAACCCTTACACGTCGTCTTTTCTTTTAGAATACCGCCGGAAGTTAGAATGATATTGTATTTGACTTTCGGCGCTAAATATAAACCATATATAATTCCACCATCACCGTAATCATTCTTTCCTTTACAATAATCATTTTCAGATACCAGCCCTGCTTCATCTAATTTATCCCAATTGCTAGGTGAAATGTATAAACTATCAGTATCCGTATAGTATATTTCTGGCTTATAAAATCCATCTATTACGTGAATAAAATTATTCATTATTTTTTTACTGTGAGATAATACGAATGAACCCAGATGACTAGGTGTTAGTCGTGTAGATTTAGGAGGTATACAGTCAAATTCTTTTTCTTCTTCATTTATCTCAACGATATATAGAGTCTCATTTACTTTAGGATAACTTTTGACATGTGAATCGAAGTTGGCTTTTAAAGTTGCTTCACTCCATAAATGTCTCGATGTAGTTATATCCTTCTGAATAGATTTACCAAACAAGGAATTACCTAATACTTTCATGCAATTACTCCCCACAATATTACCTTCTCGTTTATATTTATTTCTAAGATCTCACAAAATTAAAATATAATCTTTATATGGTATATTACTACTCTCGAGTTCTGTGTGTTCCTTTAATACATTACAAATTTCATCCATTTTATTCGTTTCAAAAGATTTTTAATTGATTGTCTGATAAAATATCTTTTAAAAGGATGAGTGTGTGAATAAACTTTTTCTATATTTTCTTTTTCAGTGTGTTTGGGAACAAGTCTCATGCTTTCATACCATTCTTCTTCAACCATTTCTTTGTGGTAATGATACAAATAATACCAACCCTCTAAAGATAAAGAAGGAGCCGTTAGATTATTGGAAATATTCTGGAATACAACTTATTTCATAACTTTGTTATATTTTAACAAACAAGCTCCAAGACATAACGTATCTCTTTTAGCATAAGGTTCCCATTCGTGTCGTAAATATTCCCAATAATCTTCGGTGTATTTTGCAATATTGATATCAGTGATCTTTCTCAAATTCATAGGTAGATTAGACGAATTTCCCATGCCGCCAAACTAGATTTTTCATGTTGATAGGAACATATGAAATTAATATTTTGCAGATAATTACAGTTGCCAATTATTTGTTTTTTGTAAATATTCATCGGTGAATGAATTAGTTAAAGGTAGAGATAGAATGCCTCTAGCTGTGGACATTGTGTTAGTGTTTTTGCAATTTTAAGCAAGATCCACTTATCAAACCGTCATGAGAAATTAATGTTAATCTTTTTTGATCTACTTTTCCTAAACGTTGCAACATTTGTTCAATGCAATCTTTACCCACAAATATTTCTACTATATTCATTAATTTATTGTAAAATTCTTCTGGAACATTATCAGTGGGATTTAAATCTGGAAAGTTATGTTTTATTCCGTCTAACATTCTTCTTAGTTTTTCTAAATTAATTAACGTGCAAGAATAAGGAATGGCTTTATTCGTTTCTTTTTCGCTGTAAGTTTCCCAATCCCATGCGTATAGACAATCATCGTGAATTGTTGGAAAAATATTTAGTTTTAGAGGTGAAACTTGTGTTACTGCCTTATCATCTTTACAAGTTCTCGATACATTTTCATTGTCATTATCTTCTATTTCTTTAATGCCTAAGGTTTTGTTATTTCTTCTTATGAGACAGAAATGTGATTTATGTATGTAACATACCAAATCTAATTCCTCGGATACTTTCTTTGGTTGAAAATGTCTATTTTGGGGCATATAAATTTGAAAATAAGTATTAAATTTCTTCACTGATTGAATTCACTGATTCTAGCAGTTGTCATAACTCCTTTTCTGTTTGATTCTGAAATTCTTTTGTGTAGTCTTTGTTCAAAACACGATTTACGTAGTTCATAAAGCAGTGCCCATCGCTTGGTATGTAACAATTTATACCAGCATATTCATTTATCTTTTTGAGTAAGGTGGTACCACTTCCCTTTTTGATCTTTTAATTTCTTTGAAATTGTTTTTATGTAAAATGATATTTCCTGTGAATTACAAATCAGAAGCATCCGATTTTACATCCACTGTTGCGAAGAAATTGCGAAGTAGTGACATTAATGCCTATAAATGTTTTGTTTGTGTTCTCCATCTTGGATTATCTCTCCATTTAATTCAATTTGTCCTTTAAATGTTGAAAATTTATCACGATCAGCCTTAATAACATTGGAAAAAAGCACATTTTATATGAATGTTTCATCGTCTAAAATTTCAATTATATTCATATTTTTAAATATCTATTTTCTAACTAGGAATTTTTCACTTTTATTGATGATATTTCTAAATCAAATTTATCTAAAATTTCATGGAATTCTTCTAATTCGTCAATGGTTATGTTCTTATCTTCTCTCAATCTTTCGAAAAATGTAAATAGTTTATTAAGATATGTATTTAAAATTTCTGTTTTCTTTTTATAATGAGGTTTCTGTTTTGATGTAAAACCTAAAGTAATCAACCCACAAGATGAAGTTTGAAAGGCAGTGAACGCGGCTAATACAGTTGGGACAATTATTGGAAGCATTAATCCACCAGTGACAGCTGTTGCCACTGTTACTCCTACTGTTAGAATTGTGCTTAATGTTTTGAAAACAGAATCAATTCTACTCCATGTTTTTCTGCATTTTGTTTTTCTATCATGTATCGTTGTCTACTGCTTTCGAACATTTCCATTTTTAGGTAATTAAATTAAGCGAACTTCTGATACACCAAAAGCTGGTACTTATTTAGTATCTTCAATTAAAACTTTTACAGTTACTAACGATATTTGTTCTTTCGAATCATTAATCTTGTTTAGATGAACTGAAAATTTTGGTTTTTCAATAGAGATTGATAAATTAACATATACCTCATCATCTCTTATTGCTGGTATCAAAGATTTATATTTTTGTTGACTTTTATGAATATCAATTGAGGTAAATATATCATTTTCAACAAAATATAGTTTTACATATTCAAAGTCTGATGATCGTAAAAAATCATAACTCTTTGTTGTTCCTTCTTTTGTGGTTCTGGATTTCTGATAATATTCATTGATGGTGGATTTTCAGTCTGCAATATCATATCAGAATCACTCAAAACAAGAAAATTCTCATTATCTGGTATGATTAACATTCTAAACCTATCTATATATTTTCCACTCGTTTTAATATCATACAAGTGATCACTCTTGTTGTTTTCGTCGTTGATTTCAAATTTTAGTTTCTACATTTTCTATATCATTGATAAACTGAAGAGCTTTACGAGCGTGAAATTGACTAATAGATGAATCTGAGTTTTGTGTGAAGAATATTGAATCAACTTTTACCTGAATAGGAAAAATAATTTCAATTAGAATTTTTCCTTTGAAAATAAAATCTGATAGGTGATTACCATCAAACATGTTTTGGGGGATACTATAATCTGTAACAGAAAATATTCTTATATTTGCTGTAAATCCATATTTTTTATATTCATACTCCCTTGATCTATCAATATTAGTAGTAACAGAAACATCTTTTTTACTCAAATTATTTCTAAATGGAAGATAATACTTATGAATAACACTATCATCAATATTTTGTATTTGTTGTTGAATATAAGTTTTAATTTCGCTATCATCAATATTTTGTATTTGTTGTTGAATATAGGTTTTAATTTCGCTATCATCAATGTTTTGTATTTGTTGTTTAATATTTGTTGTTATTTTTGTAATTCACCGTTAAGTTTAGTTTCCAGAGCATTTAATTCCTGTTGAAACGCATCTTCATTTTCATCTGGAATGTTATCTATTAATTGTTGAATGTCTAATTTTTGTTTTGCAATCTTATCCTCTAATTTAGATATTAATGAAATTAAATTTTGTAACTGAGTTTTATTCACTACGCTGACCAATTGTTTTTGAATAAAACTTATTAAACCTGCTACCTCTTGCTGTAGTTTATCATTATCATTAATAAAATACTTATTATTTAGTTGACGTTTGAAGAATCTTTTAACATTACTCATTTTATCTTCTAAATGGTTTTTATTTACTTCAATTGAATTTATTTGATCCCGTAAATATTTCTTGTGAACAGCGTCATTATCATTTTCTGGAGATTTTAAATTAGTTACTTTGAAATTGTTCATATGTAAATCACCTTGAAGAATGTCTCCGATTTGATCCACAAAGTAAGGTTTCGCTTTATTTATCCACGCTGTAGTGTTAGGTTTTTTAGTGTCTAAAAATAAAGAACCTTATGCAAACATGTTCGCCATTTTATTAAGTTAATTCTTCCAACTGTTTTCCTAAACTCAACTGATATAAAACCCAAAGTGAAAGCTGCCCACAAAACTTTTGTCCTGGTATTTGAATTTGAATTTGAACATTTGATTGGATTATTAGTTTATTTCATTATCTCTTCAGTTGGCTCTAATCCAAAAAGAATCAAAAAATATAAGTCATTTGAAGAGTCTTTGTACAATGCAGAATGATGAACTTTTTGATCGGAAGTATGTATATTTGTTATAGCATAAAATTTACCTTTCTTATATTTGAGATCATTTATTTCATCTCTCATACAATAATAAAACGGTGATATATTTAACTCATTCGCCCATCTCATAAGTTGGAAGTTTGTGGTTGTATCAGTTCCATATTTATCGAGAAAGATTTTTTAAAAGTCGGTTTTTTGAAGTTCGTTTTGATAAAACCTTCCTATGATTTGTTCTTTGTCTTGTTCGATTAATTTATATGTCGGAGGTGATGTGGTGTTTACTTTATCAACGATGAATATTTCGTTTGTCCAGTATCCAACATAACCTTTTTCGAATTTACTTTTATATTTGAAAATACGAACGCTATCTCCAACTTTAAATTTGGGTTTAATACTTAAATTATTTATTTCATTTTCAAAATTATTAAGGATAGAAGAAAACTTTTTAATATCTGGATTTTGACTAGCTACCATTGGAGAAACACCGATGGAAGAATGAATTTTATTATTATATACCGATACTGCAGTGGGTAAAATCTTTAATCATTTTGAGACTTTAGTTTTGTGAATTTTTTAAACGGTTTTGATTTAAGCGTCCTGTTAAATCTTTCTATCACTACAGCTTTTCCCTCGTTATGATTACTGTAAATTTCAAACCCAAGTGATTTCATATCTTTATTATAAAATTCGCTTCCTTTATCTACCCACAGTTTTTAGTTTTCTATGTTTCATAATCGTTTCAAAAGCATGTTTGACTGATAATCCTGTTTTGTTTTTCAAAGGAAAAACCCAAGTATACCTTGTATATAGATTTATAACTAGCAATATTTATATCCTCTTTCGACTGGCATATTAATTAAATCAGCTGTCCATATTTCATCTTTCTCAAATACTTAAACTTTTAAAAATCTGCTGATCTCATACCCAATCTCATCTTTGCTTTTAACAGTTTTATGATTAGAGCCCTTTGCATTCTCTCTTTTTAAGTGACTGGTTCTTCACCTTGTTTAGGTTTATCATATTTCGTCTAATCGCAGATCTAGCCTGGTACCTGGACCAGTGTAATTATGACCGGGAAGATGTTTTTCTCCAAGATATTTTGCCCATGGAAAACCAGGAAGAGAGCCCAATGATTATTGTATATATCTGAACCAAAATAAGTTTTTTGAGCCTTTCCTCACCTTTCTTCTAATCTCCTGTTTCGCATTTCTCTCGTCAGACTTTTTCACTGCGTCGCTTATACTCTTTCCCGCTTCCGCGACAGAACCGATATCTTTAGCTTCGGTGGAAATGAGTGATTTGTTGCTTGAAACAAAGCTAGCTACTTTTGGAACTAGTTTTTAACCTAGAGAAAATATTGATTAAAAGATACTGTCTCCTGAATAATCTGAGTAGAAAATGTGGTCTGTTTTTCCCAAACAACTATAGATTCAATTTTAGTTAATTTTAACAGATTAAACAAATTCATATGTGTTGTTTGTGTTTTAAAATTAAACTCATACTATTTTTAAATGAGTTAATTTAATGATGAAATGTAGGGTGAATAGGTCTTTTTTGGGGTGGGAATTGATGTAGGGTGTTTAGGTCTTTTTGGGGGGTATTAGATTGGATGCATTTTTTCCCATGGAAACCACTACTGTGGTGTCGGCCGCAGATTGTAGTTGCCAATTCTGATATCGAAACCTGTTATATCCGCGCTCTTATATCAAAGTATGACGTCAAAATCAATTTAACCAATCAAATCGTTAACGATGTCTGATCTCATGTGAAAAAGTGATTTTAATCAAATATGTCTGTTATTTGCAATGCACATTGAAATATGTTATTGAATAAATGACTTTAAAAAATTGCACGTTTCTCGTAGTTAATTCCATGATTAATTGATGGTTGGTTACGTGGCCCACGGCCTACTCGCATGTCCTTGACTGTATTTGCCATGTCTGGATATGCTGATTTATGTTGTCAGTCATCAGCACTTTGATTCTTGAATTAGCACTGATAATGAGCTCTACGGCTGAAACAGCTATATTCCTCGCAACAATCGAGCGAATTGTGTTGAATGTCTAGATTTCAAACATGCTGTTGATGAATTAATGCCAGCCATGGTGCTTTCTTTTAAATTTTCTTGTACGACGTTACTTCATTATATTGTATATCAACGACATTAATGACGACTATTTCAAACGGCCATTTCGTTCCAAAAATTTAAGCTAAATTGTTATTTTCCTTTCTGTCTACAGACGTAAACTTGACCAACATTTCATTGATGATTTACGTGATATGTAAATCGGCCAATCAACACGCTTTCTGGAAACCCTTTTTCCGTTTTTGTTTTGTAATTATGAACATTTGTACAAGCACCCCTCTTGCAAGAAATAGGTAGGTGTTTTGAATAAAGTGAACCACTGTCCCATCTCAGAGGACGTAGGGAATAAATAATCAAATAAATTATTGTTGGGTCATCATGCATTTTATCCAATGCTTTACATCGTTAAAGACAAAATATTATATGGAGTGTTAAGTCATATTCTTGTACTTAAATGAGCTAATGAGAACGGTCGTTGATCGTAATGTCAAATATTAATAAAATGATCAATAAAAGTTATACATACTGTGTTGATAGGAATCTTCTACATGTCAAATTTGCACGAGTGGAACCAGTGCAATGACTTTATGCTATTGATTCTTAAGTGCTCACGGACAGAGCAGGTGCATTATATATATTTCATGTATTCAAGGCAAATTGCCCACAGTACAATTTTTACAAACTATATGATAACATTTAAGGAAAGAACAAAAACAAACAAACAGAAGACAGCAAAGATATAGAATGTTACTATGTATAGGTAGCACATTATTTCAAGTCATTATCGACTATGATTGATTATAACATAATTTAGTTTTATATATATAAGGAATATTATTAGTTGAGATCGATGAATCATTTGATAAGTAAATAAATAAATTTTTAAATAAATGAATTAATAAACATATTAAATCAATAAATAAGAAAATATATTAAATAAATGAAGATAGATAGATATAGAATACAAACGATATACATACAGATAAGATAATCTATTCAAATATACATTTATATTTTATTTCAATGAATGTATTTTGTCGTTCTAAAGGTTCACTTCTGTGGTTCATCGCAATATAAATATATTTTGAAACATTGAGTATAATTTTCTGACGTTTGGTGGACATTAGGTTTATAAGAGTTTGGTGACAAGGGATATTGATATATTGGCTAATATATAGTTATTGTACATGATTATAAACAGGACATTTGACTACAAAATGGAACTCATCTTCAACGCTATTCACATTGCACAGCTTGCATACCCTTTCATTGTATGGAGCGTTTTTCCATTTACCCTTTCATACCATTAGGTTATGACATCCTGTTCTAAATTTACATAATATGGTTTTATATTTATAATACAAGAATATATTTGTCAAATACGATTCAGGCTCTAAATTAATTTTATATTGTGAATAATTTTGCCATTTACTATTACTGTGGATGTTTTCATGCCATTCTTGGATGCTCGTATCCTGTATTCTCTGTTTGAACAAATATATAAATTGTTTAAAATCACAGTTTGTGAGATCCAGGCATACCTAAATCCGTATCGGAACAATAGATATCTTATCCGTGATGATCAGTTACTTCTACCAAGGTTGTACAGCATTTTATATACTTGTTTAGGCAGCCTTGCATCATCCGATGTTAACAATTTTAACCAGTATTTAATAGATTTCACAAAATAAATAGTATGCATTGGATATCGGCCACTTTCGCCCAAGACTGCTGATGAGCATGCGTAATTAGGTAGATTAAGGATATACTTTAAAAACTTAATTTGTACATTTTCAGTATAAACTAGAACTGTAAACAACCTGAACGTGGCGCGAGACCTTATCCTATGGTATTTGGATATTTTGGAACTTCTAGCCTGTTAATTTTCAACCCCGGTGCATTTAAAATCGGGAATCTAGTAAATGGTAAATAAATCAAGTATTTCGGGCGTCTAATTCTCAAATGTTCTAGGCGAGATCCCTCAGACCCAATACAAATATTCTTGAACCTTAAATTCGCTGGGAAATGTCAGGAATTTGCGTTTCCAAGCGTCTAATTCCCCAAATTTTCTTGTGGTGGTCCCACAGTCCCTATACAAATAAACCTTGAATTCGCCAGGAAATGTCAGGAAATCTCGTTTCAGGGATTCAAATTCTCTAAAATTTTCTAAAGGAGGTCCCCAGAATTCAGAAAATCGTGTTTCCAGGCTTCCAATGGGCGTCCTCGGCAGCAATAAAGATAGCAATAACTCTATAGAGAGTTCCACTGTAATGCGTTACAATTCACAAAGTTTTCTGTGAGGGGAGGGTGTTACCGAAACTGCCCCCTTGATTGGACGTTTGCCAACAATGTCTAGTTATGTTCAAGATTTGAAGCTTCTAATTGTAATAAATGGTAATTTATTCAAAAAGTACTAAAATAACGAAAAAAATCCAGGTATCACAAAATCAAATTTTAAAATTAAAAATCTTTTTTTATGCATCGTAAGAAATAACACTAAAAGCACCTTAAGAATCTGACAAAATAGCCCTTTAAGTGAATTAAGTCACGTCCAAAGTTGCAAATTTCTATGTGTCTGACTTTAAATATCAAAATATCACCTGATAGCCGAGGTTATCAAAGGTCAATGTAATGAATATGTGCTTTAAAACTTGCAAATTGTAAAAACGCAAAAGCGAAATCGTTTATTTTTCATTAATTTTTTGCTCTTTCAATTGACACCAAAAATTATTAAAATCGGGCAAGCCGGTTTCTCTCAATGAAATATGACAAATTCTAGCAAACTGAAAATGGTGGCCGAATCTCGTCTGGTCCGGGCGTTATTTAGTCATATATTTGGCTACCGATCAGCATGCATTTTGTTGACATCTTTCAAGTACACCGAAAATGAGTCAAACGGAAGTGAAAATCTATTTCCCGTGTAAACCGGAAGTGATAAAAACGAATTGACTGTACCATTTAGATCAAATCAGACGAAAAACAAAATAATTCGGAAAAAATTTCAAAAATTGCAAAATGCGACTGAATATAGGTGATTAACCACAAATGTATATTTAACGTCTTGCAAAATCTACTGTCTCTATTACAGTTTATGCAGAGTGCGCGATAATAAAATACGGATGCAAATGTCTTGTTTGCGTTATATTTGTATGGTATAGAGTTAATAAGTGTTAGAAATAGTATATCCATATATCTTGAATTCTTTTTTTATTCATATTTCTAAATATCTTATAAACAGTATTCTGTAATATGTTGTGGCTTTGTAGAGAAAAAAAAACAACGATTTGACAGGCGTTATCAAGTACTATGGTTTATTATGTTGACATATGTCATTTCTGCCAGGACGAATTTTATCTCCATATGTAATTTTTATTTTAAATGTGTCAGAACATCTGTTATGTGAGAAATGCAAGGACAGAACGTCAATCGATAGCAGAGAAAATGACTATACAATACAATAAGAGGACATTCCCCTCGTTTTGAGATGTTGAGATTAGGGCTGCAACCTTGCTTCATGAATATATATTGAACTTAATGACTTCTTTAAAAGCAAAACATTATCTTAATAGGTTTTCACATCACAAAGTAAAGTTTATATACACGTGTAAGTAATAAATTACGAAGTACACGTGGTAATCTCCGTGTGCCTGTTCCCTTCATATTCACAATGGTCAATGAACTTCGTCTTCTTGTATAAGGAAGTCTGTAAATACGGTTATTTATTAGATTCTACGCCAGTGAATACAGCCAATCAGAGCCCTCGATAAGGACTGTAGTAATTAATAAGCCACAATGCCTACGTCAAGGGCCGTATTCACTGGCGTACAATCCATAAAATCGCTGAATTCCGTAATACGAGAACGGTGGTTATTGTTGTTAAGGTAAAAGACGCAGTTCGTTATACCTTAACCACTGTAAAGATGCGTACCCCTGTACTTTTACACTTTCCTTTCAAGATTCATTGAATTATCACCTAGCAGGAAATTCAAGTTTTTAATTCAAAATTACAGGATTTATCACCTAATTTTCACTTAGGTGGAAATAATTATGACCTAGGTGAAAATAATTATCATCTGGGTGAAAAGTAACGTTTTTAAATCATAATAAAAAAGTGAAAGATGTCGTATGTGAGCCACCGTACATCTAAGAGCCAAAGGAAGATCATACTGATACTAACTTATGCATTAAAAGCTGTATTTTAACTATCGGTTGGCCACTTATGCATTATATTATCAGTTTGAAGTCTTACGAATGTTTTGTTTTCTTTGTTTTTGTTTCCAAACACTTGTAGTTCAGAACGACCAGCCTCGGATGTTTGAAATACCAGAATCACGTGACAATATAGACATAGTTCCGGCAAACAACTGATGCCGTTCATGATATGTTGTAAAACGCCAGAGGAACTTTCAGGGTAGACCGTCTAAATAAGCGCTATAAATTAGGTTACATATTAGATTTCAGTTTAAATACGTCATTAAATTATCTTAAGTTATCATAATGTTATCGAGGTTTGATAAGTGATGACATACTAAGCTCGTGTCGTGTTTCCTAATTTAATATTAAACATACAGTCAAATTTCTTGTTATGAAGTCTTCTTCGGTGGAAAGGGTGCTATTTTTCATTTGTTTTTGGATTGTTATAATTGGTTATGAAGCCAAATCTAAATTTGACCCGGGAAGAACGAACGCCCTGGTAATAATAGGTATGATGCATTAAATAATTGAAAAGTTCTTATTTGTGTTTATCTTATCGATTTGTCCTCCACCTTACAGATATGCCCTTCATCTTACTAATTTTTCTTCAACTTACTGGTTTTCTTTAACCTTAAAACCGTCTCTATCCTTACTTTTTTCACCATACTCATTTGTCCTTCATCATACCGGAATGACCTTTACCTTTTGTACTTTACCTTACTGATTTGTTCTTCAATGTACCAATTTGTCATTCACCTTACCGATTTGTCCTTCATCTTGCTGATTTGTTTTTCACCTTAATAATTTTGTCGTTCACCTTACGGACTTGTCCTTCATCTTGCTGATTTGTTTTTCACCTTAATAATTTTGTCTTTCACCTCACTGACTTGCCCTTCATCTTGCTGATTTGTTTTTCACCTTAATAATTTTGTTCTTCACCTCACTGACTTGTCCTTCAATTTGCTGATTTGTCTTTCACCTTAATAATGTTGTCCTTCACCTCACTGACTTGCCCTTCACCTCACTGATTTGCCCTTCATCTTGCTGATTTGTTTTTCACCTTAATAATTTTGTTCTTCACCTCACTGACTTGCCCTTCACCTCACTGACTTGCCCTTCATCTTGCTGATTTGTCTTTCACCTTAATAATTTTGTCCTTCACCTCACTGACTTGTCCTTCAATTTGCTGATTTGTCTTTCACCTTAATAATGTTGTCCTTCACCTCACTGACTTGCCCTTCACCTCACTGATTTGCCTTTCACTCCACTGATGCTTTCCTCAACTTGATTTGTTCTTCATCTTACTGATTTGTCGTTCACTCATTGATTCGTTGTTCAGCTTACAGATTTTGTCCTCGCCTTACTGATTTGTTCTCCAATTTACTGATGGGCCCTTAATCTTACTGACTTGTCCTTTACATTACTAATTTGTCCTTCACTTTACCGATTTGTCCTCCACCTTATCAATTTGTCGATTTGTATTTCCCTTACTAATGTTTCCGTCCCCTTCGTGACGTACCTTACTGACTTGTTCTCCAACTAATTGACTTGACCATCATCGTACTGACACGTCCTTCACCTTTTTCCTTATCCTTATTCGTTTGTCCTTCACCTTATTCGTTTGTCCTTCATCTTACTCGCTTTTCCTTTACATGGATTTCTATTTGCTTTTTAATTACATCGGATAGGTGACGATGCCGGACTTCAGATGTCAGCTTATGGAAATCGAGATATAAAGTCACCTAATTTTGATCAGCTAGCTGCAAAAAGCCTGGTTTTTAAACATGGTTTTACTTCCGTTAGTAGCTGTTCACCGAGTAGGTAAGAATACTTAAATTAATGAACGCCATATGAATTAATTCCGTTAAGAATATAACGAAAGACATGACACTATATTGTTAACCAATCAAACGTGTCATGTATTACCAGTGTCTTGCGAACACTGGAGACTTGTGGGATACAGTTGCAAAAATAGATGAGTGGAGGCTCGTGGAGTGCATTGGGTTGGGCCTCCTCCACCGGGAAATGTGTTTTAAACACATGCATTCAAGCAGAGACCCTCTTTTAAGCAATTTGTTGCCTGTTAATGATCTGTCAGAACTAGTTGTTAAGGGAGGCTCAAAGCACAAATATTTTAAGAACTCAATGATAAGTAATTCAACACTTAGCAGTTGGAAAGTGAAAATGAGTAAGTAATATGATACACACTGCAGAAAATTGTTATTCATCATTAACCTTCATTAAAATAAGTGTGGGTCTCCTTTTACATTGTTTAGGTCGGTGATATTGACGGGTATACCACAACACCAAAATGGAATGTATGGCCTGCACCATAATCCACATCACTTTAACTCCTTTGATGATATCCGGAGTTTACCAGTAATTCTGGGAGACCATGGGATCAGGACAGGTAAGAATTAGTCATTTTGACAAGGCGACTGTGGAAAATGGATCTAAGTTAATCCGGTATATGCAAGCAAGGAATTGATATCATTCAACAAGTAAAAGTAAAGAGATGATCCAGATTTTTTATATGAATTGCAGACAATGATAGCATTGATTTTCAACATTCCAATTTTCAGTCAGACGTTTGTGGTACTTGCATTTCCACTCAATCAAAGCGTTTTATGACTTTACTATCGAAAAAGATGCTTATAATGTCTAAGTTCTTGGCGACAGCTAAGTCATAAAACGTTTAGTGGAATTGCAACAGGCGCGAATATCTCACTGAAAAACCTCTTTACAGATCATGGACCTCTCATCATGTTTGAATTCCGGAAAAATTTCATATTTACTAGTTTGGGTTTATGTTGAAATTAATAAAATATTGCTTTGCATTGATGATAAAAACCCAGGACTGTATGAATATAATATTACTTCCTTAGGTATTGTGGGTAAGAAGCACGTGGGACCAGACTACGTATATAAATTTGATTATGAACAAACAGAAGAAAATAATAGCCTGAATCAAGTTGGTAGAAACATAACATTTATGAAACTAAAGATTCAAGAATTTCTCTCTAATAACGATACAAGGTCTGTATGTGCTGTGATGTTCATCAATAAACAAAACATCGAGTCACCTATCTTCACAATATCGAGCTATTACGAACTGCGAGGGAGGGAGGGAGGGGGGTCGTACATTACAATCAAACGCTATACATTTACAAACGTTTGTGATACAGTAAAGGTGCAAATTGAAGTCAAGGTATTTGACGGTTAAAGCTTAACAATGAGAAGATGGAAGCTACTGTAGATATATACTGATCTGAAAAAAAAAGTATGTTAGTCATTGCATAAGTATACAACTTTGATACAAATTAATACTTTTTTATGCCAAAACAAAAATTGGTAAGACCTTATTGATTCATTTCATATCTGTCTTAAAGATGGGTTCCCTTATTTATTTTATGGAAATGAAAATGCTAATACTTATATCAATATAACGTAGAAGTGTTCTAATGACTTGAAAAAATACCAGTTTTTCTCGCATGTCCATAATTAATTCATAATTAGCTAAATAAGAAGAGAATTTCCAGCAGAATTCCAATAATTGACCGATCAAGAAAGGTCAAAAAATCCTTTTTTTGTTTATCCAGACTATAAATTCACGGACATTTATGATTGGTTAAAACTCCTTATTATATGCAATAAGAAAATAATTATATGATTAAGAATACATGATAATCCATTAAAAACACCAGTTATAGACATAGTTTGCTTAATTTGACACTAAAAGAATAAGAAAAACCATTTTCAATATTCTAGACCATTTCTTTTGTACATTGGATTTTTCGACCCCCATCGATGTGGTGTGGTGGGACAGAACAAGCTCGGGGAGTTTTGTGAAAATTTTGGTGATGGTCGACCCGGTAACGGTGTAATACCAGACTGGAACCCTACTTATTATGATCCGGCTAGCTTAGAGGTACCATATTTCATACCAAATACTGCCACCGCCAGACAAGATTTAGCTAATATGTACAAGACTTTAAGTCGCATGGACCAGGGTAAGTATGAAAGAAATTCCGTGGGGATTATCGTTGGCTAGTTACTCATTTGGATATGAGCTGGGTTGAAGGTCATGGGCAGCTGCGAATTGCAAAAATAATAATTACTTGCACCCCACCTCTCAATATTCTTCGTCGTGTTTAATTTCACCTAATGATGACGATGTAAATTGTTTAAACGTTGTGAAAAATAATACTCTATCTATTTAATTTGATATCTACCTCTAAATGTCGCTTTAAGATTGTTCAGAAATTGTGCCGTCGAATCTTCAGCGGAAGTAATAGTTGCCTTGACAGGCCACTTTCTCATTTCGTTATTTATAGTGTAAAAGATGGAAAAAAGTAGCCCTAGTACTATATTTCCCTTAGTTAGGTATTAGGGGACGAAAGCCAACAAAGGGCCGACGCTCGAAAGCACAGATGCAGGCATCAGAATTGTTCTTACCGTGAGGAGGATTCGATCCCACGGTACCTTATCGCCTAGCAGACAATCTAATGACTTAATGAGCCATTCCACTTTCACAAATAGACAGTGTTCCAACCCAGAGTTAGAGGGGAGTATTGACGTTTACACATGCAGTTAAAAAGTTGTTGACCCCTTCAAGAAGCCGACTTTCGAAAGCACAGGCACAGTCATCAGAATTTTTCTTATCGTGAGGAGGATTGGAAACCACGGCACCTAATGGCTAATCTACTATATAGCAGACGACAATCCAACGCGCTAATGACTGAGTTATTCCAATTTCACGGGGTTAAGGTCAGGCAAAAGACACTGTTTACCATCATCATGGTGACTAAATAGGAAAGGACATGATTCTAATTATGGCCGATATGCCAAACTTCCGATTTAATCAGTTCTGCAATTATCAACAAGACAGGATAGTTCTGATCTCGTGTTGTGTTGTGATGTGATGTGTTTAACTTATCGTATCGTATTGGATCGTATCGTATCGTATCGTATCGTATTACTGATAATCATTTTGGATATATTTCAGGAATAGGTTTGTTTATGAAAGAATTATCCAATGCTGGATTTATGGACAATACTATGATATTGTACTCCTCTGATAATGGTATACCGTTTCCTAATGCTAAAACTAACTTGTATGAATCAGGCATGATGGAACCCTTCATGGTCTCTTCACCTCTACATAAACAAAGCTGGGGACAGGTATAACATTGTTTCTTGTAGTGACTCACGAGTGACTGACAATGCATTGACAGTTATAACATTTTTTCTTGCTGAAACGCTCGATTGCATGGTAAGGAAACAGACACAAACGGATGAATGTTCAAGAGGTCCGTCGTTATGCCATAACTGGCTACATTAAGAATAAAAGCTAATAAAAACGGAACGAAAGTTTGGTCTGATGTCGATATAATAGAAGAACACAATCCTTCCAAGTAAATAATCCAAAGTAATTACTTCCTGAACAAGGCGTCACAACGAGTTTTGATTGGCTGAAATGTTAATCCCAATACAACAGGGCCAATTTTGATTGGACAATACTCAGACAATTAGATATTTTATTCCACTTTACCAGATGACGACAATGTAAATTGATGAACCTTTGCGTAAAAAAAAAACTCGTTTCGTCATTCAAGGTTTTGATATATATTACTCTTATATTGTCAGCAAACAGAAGCCTTAGCTAGTAACATGGACATAACCCCGACGGTTTTAGACTGGTTTGATATCAATTACCACAATAGTTCTGGTAGAGTGAGACTAACTGGTAAATCATTATGGCAAGCTGTAGATAACCCTAACACACATGACTACACCACTGTATATTCCAGTCATAATTTTCACGAAGTTACGATGTATTATCCTATGAGAGTGATCAGAACGAAACAGTACCGATTGATACATAATCTCAACTACCATGCTCCATATGGTATCGCTACTGATCTATTTGGAGCGTCCACATATCAAGATTTATTGAACCGTTCAGCATCTGGCCAGCCAACAAACTGGTTTAAAACACTGGACCAATATTATCATAGGTATTTTATTTAAGGTTTTTACATTGGCTAAGGTTACTTATGGGGTTAAAGGTATCAGGTAATAAAGTGCCAGATAGTGGAGTCAATTGGCGTCTAACGAGACAAAGTGACTTTTGATCATTTTTGTCAACGATGCAAATCTACATGTTACGTTTCATTTTCATTTTCTGTGGATTGATTTGATTTTGATTTATTGCAATCAGCATTTACATTTACAATACAATACATATTGCTAACATATTGATAACATGTATTTTACTCACCAGTCATGATCTGAAGGTCTTCTATAAATCGTATTTGATCAAACAGCGTCGTGCATTAACATTGTAATTTAATTCAATCACGCAATCAAAATGTTGAAATACATCCTCTCGTCAACACTACCTTGTTTCATGATATCACGTGATTTTTAAAACGACTAACCAACATATTTTAGAATATGAATATAAAGTTTTTTCTATGGGCAAATATCAACTGAGACCCTCTCACATGAAATAGGTCGATTTGCTAGGATAAGATATTTCAGCGGCGGCGCCAGTCTCCAGAGAACGAGGTACAAATGGGGGACAGACTGGAAGGTCAACTGTCGGGACTGAATTTAAAATTGTCGAATCTCTGGAGGTGTATTGTCTAAAGCATCCCAAGGATCGTCTGAGAGGTTTAACCAAGAAAATTTTTGGAAAAACCGAATCGATTCTGACACATAAGTGGGGGTACAATTTAGGGTGAAAATCATTTTTAGTACACCCCTGGCACCACTACTGCATCTCCTTTGAAGTTACTTGGCTGAACGACGATCGCCACATCTTTAAAGCAAATTTTTCATTAAATAATTAAATTATTATTTCAGAACAGAATGGGAGCTTTTTGATTTTGTTGCTGATCCTTACGAACTGACTAACCTTGCTTATAACAGCTCCTATCAACCAGTCTTTAACGATTTACGAAATACATTGATGAACTGGATAACGGAGACACAAGATCCATGGTATTGCCTACCGGGTGGAGATGTATTTATAGGTCATTGTGCTGACTTAGATAATGGAGAGGTTTTCAATACAGGGAAAGAAACAGACGAAACGAAACTCCGATTTGCGCCAGTTTTAAATTGAAATATAATACTGGTAACTAAAAGAGGAAATTTAAAATCCTCATATATAAATACCTGATCGAAGGTGTGTTATCGAAACTAATTGTTTTCCATTTTTTGCCAGATTCTATGTGATTCATATCTCCAGGATCCAATATATCCACTTTGTATTAATTAATTTATGTATGTAATTTAAATCAAAGGAAATAAAATGCTTTGTATGTGATCTTCCGCACCTACAGAATTTCTATCTTTCGAAATTTGTAAATGTATAATGGATTTGATAATTGGACGAAGGTTTAAAACCTCTATATCTGTGAAGAAGGGGTACACCATTCGATTTTAGTGATTAACTAATCAGATATCTGAACAACTAAAATCATTTTAAGTTAAGCTTTCGACAATAATGCACCAATCCTATAAGACAAGGACAACAAGAAAAGAGGTGAAAGAGTGAAGAACTTTTTACCCCATTCCCTCCAAAGTGAATAAGAAGAATTATTTTCTTGTTCTATTAATAAATGTTTATTATAGTTATTATTATTATTATTATTCAGACATCTACACACAACCTTGATATGATCCAATGGTTAATGTACTATTTAAACACTTAGCCTTCTCAAATAAACACCTGCAATAAATACAGGGAATAAATCAAATAAATTAAGAATAGGGGCTCATTATAAAATCAACTTATACCAGAAATTTCATGAAAGGGGTACAAAATTACAAATATATATCAAACATTCGGCTGCAGTTATATCAAGATATTGACGAAGATCGGTATTAAAAGATGGCCATGAATGGTTTTATTGAGCTTTCTACACTATAATATTGCAGGTGAACAGAATCTCCAAATGAAATAGATTAATAATGGTTTAAATGGCCATTGGGATATTTCATTGCTAGAAATCTAATTATAAAAAAATAATACGAAGCATAGGACGTAAAACTTTCCTTACAACTTTCCTATATCTATATCACCTATTTCTATTATTCACTCATTTTAATGTCAAAAAAAGGGAGTGGCCGTGATCTTTGAGAGTAGGGGTAGTAACTGGTATAGGTTGGAAGAAGGTTGGTTTACTTTCATATTTAAATTGACTTGTCGAAAAAAAGCCGTACTTACAAATTAAAGTAGGTGTTACCGTCAGATCCACAAACCATTTCCACATCAGTACCACAATGAGAATGGTGGAGATTTGTACAGAAGAAGAGATACGATGCTGTTTCACCGCCTACTATTGGTCGGACGGTCTGGTCCTTACATTCACCATAGTGAGACATATGGAGGTCTTTGTCAACACAGTGAGCTTTAGAGAAATCACATCTGGAGAAAAAGATATGTGCTTGCAATAGTTATGTAAAGCTCGCAAAATCTGTCATAACAAAACGATTAAAAGATATTTTTATGCCCTGTAAAGTCACGAGATTTTTCATACAATGACTGTTATCAGGAGTCAAGAAGTATCACACCGATTGTTAAACATCAAAATGCCATGACCCTGGTTCATTTTCTGCTAATTCGTTTACTTGCAATGTAAATAACTTAATCGTCTCCATCAAAATAACATTATACCTATATGTCATAAGATCTATCAGAATTCACATTGTCAGTATTCCTTTATGAAAACAAAACCTAGTACTAAGTAAAGACATATTCGATCAAGAGCGTCATAGTATGTAATAACTGCTTTGAAGGATGATAATTACGACCATGATTTGTTATTTTTGCTGGTTTAAATCGGCTTTTTACTCTATTGTATGCCAACTGAAAATCAGATTTCAATTCTTAAAAGTGTCTCAAAAGCTAGTGTAGATCATATTGAGTTGACTATATGCCTGTTAGTATGTCTACTTACTCTGATCTGTATGTTATATGGTCAGTAGCACACAAGGTTTTATTAGCGAATGTAGAACAATCTACTCGAGTTATGAAGGAACAGACCTTATTAAAGTCTACGTTCTGACTGAAACATACTGGAAGGAAAATGTTGTTTTAATGATTAGAATGTAATACGTAATTACGCTTTTATGGCTGACCAGCAATATAAATCTATTTGCTCTCTTAGTACCCATACAATTATAGAATTCTACTTCAAGACTGAATAATTGAGCCTTCCTTAATATAATTCATTTTTTAAAAAATGTACTTTGAGTTTAAACTTTCAGATACGGCAATGGTTACTTTTCGCTAGATTTTGTTCTTCAGTTCTCATTAATTTAAATCAATGAAATCAGGATGAATCTTTAAAGATGGGTTCCCTTATTTTCATTTTTGAAAATGAAAATGCTAATACTTATATAAATAGAAAGTAGAGGTGTTCTAATGACTTGGAAAATACCAGTTTATCTCACAAGTCTATATATAATTCATAATTAGCTAAATTAGAAGAAAATTACTAGAAGAGTTCCTATGATTTACCGATCAAGAAAGGTCAAAAAGTCTTTTTTTTTTTAGATTATCCATACTGTACATACATGAAAATCCATGATTGGTTTAATTATATGCAATAAGAACATACTGATATGATTAAGAATACATAATAATTCATAAGAAACACAAAAAAATCAAATAGTTTGCTCAATTTGACTCTAAAAAATAAGGAAACCCAACTTTAAAGCAAAAATAGATTAAATTGCAAATTAATAAAACTGATCATTACGTATTAGGGAGTATTAAGACAACATACCAGTAACGACCAGGGTTATGAGTATTAATTTCAACATCTTGAATGACGACTACTAACAGACACGTTCCGAAATGAGATAGGCCTGACTTCTTGATGCTAACACATGGTGAATTCTCAATAGCCAAACCCTTCATTGGTCATTTAGACATTATCTCTATTATCTCGGTCAGTGACGCATACGCGGACGGGGTTGGGAAGTATTAGGAATTGAATTATTTTCTGTAATTCTTTTTGAATATTTCTGGAACATTTTGCAGCCTATTCTACACCTCTCGGGTTTAAACAACGACTTTGAAGAGGTGACTAGAGCTGGGTAAAATGATCGAAATAATCGATTATCGTCGCTATAGGAATCTATGATTTCGATTATCGATTATCAAATTTCATAGTCGAATATTATGGCAAAGTTACATTTTCTCCATTGTACCCGTTAACAAGTAGTAATTTCTTCCCTTTGAATAAAGTCACCCACAATAGGCTTTAACAGGCCTATACTTCTATGACGCAAAAAATAATCCATGGAAAAAAAGAATTTTGGCAAGTTTTTAATTTAGTACGGCATTTACAGAGTTTCTAAATTGAAATATTTCGGTTATTAATCGATTATTGATTGATAGTTTGCCATCGATAATCGGTCTCAATTTATCGAATACCCAGCGTACACAACGTAAGCAAAATGGACAATGATTCTGTGTTTCAGGATTTCAAGAACTTCTGGAATTGACTTGGTCGGTTTGTCTGGTCGAATAGTCCAAAACTTGAACCTGTATGGTAATGTATATGCAAGAAAACTTCAACCCGGTTTATTAACACGACACAACATCATGAAACAACTTATCGTAACTGCTGACGATTTTGGTTACAGTAAAGACAGAAATAAGGGAATTGTGGAAGCCTTTTTAAATGGAATTGTGACAACCACGTCTATGATGGTAAATGCTGTGCACACAGCAGACGCTGTCATCCAGGCAAAGGAAAATGGTATTCCTTTGAAATTCATTGGTGAGTTGAAATTGACAACGCCCCCAAAATACACTGGACGAAGTTCACGCCGGTTCGAGTGTAAGGCATAATTAGTATCACGAAGAGTTGTTGTTTTCTGGAAGAAAACACAAGGTTAATCAGTGAAATCATCCCTAGACAAGGGTCAAGGGAGCAGACTGAATCAATGAGAGGACAACTGTTGAGGCTGAATTCAAAATGCGGCCACTCTGTCAAAGTGTCGCAATCACCAGCCACACATAGCTTTTGGCAAAAGCGTACCCCTGTACCCCCATTGGTGCCGCCACTGTATTACACACTGCACATTGTATGACGATTGTTCCTGTCGATTTGTCCATATTCAGGTCGATTCGTCTAGGTGCATTCCATGCACACCAGTGTGATCTGCAACCGTAGCCCTATTGACAGCAATATCTAGTGGAACTTTATACGTTTTATTGATAAAATAATATTACATTATATTGGAGGATTATATAATATTCTCATAGAATACACTGAATATAACAACGAACACATTTTGAAAATCATAACAGTAGGGGGCCTATTATGTTTTTAGGTTTAGGTACGCTGGAATCGGGCAATATTCTAATTGCCTGAATCTTAAGAATCGTGAGCAATATCTTTAAAGGGCTCCATTTGAATATCACGGAAGGAAACCCACTGTCACCGAAGAATGAAGTTTCTAGTTTATTGGGTAAAGATGGGTATTTTCTTGGTAAAGACGGATTTGATGAAAGTGTACAGAAAGGACTAATAAATAGAAATGAGGTAGTGTATAATGTTCCTAGATCTGCTTCAGAGATGCATAGTGATATATACAGGACATGGGCCTGAACAGAGTAAAGGGGATTTAAAACGCATAAGATCATAAGTACTAATATGTTTTGTAGATTGAGGTATACAACTAGCACGCAGATTATAGTCTCAGACACACGTAGAGTAGGTTGCCCTCACCTGAGCGATCACCAGTTGCATTTAGTTGCGAATAAAAATACTACAGTGCTCATAATTTTCGATCGCACAAATTTCATAAGTTTGAGCAATGGGGTACACAGAAAGTACGTAGGTGATCATAGACACATACAGAGTAAGTTGTGTTTGTTGCGTATACAAATATATTTTACAAGCAAATCACAGGTTTTAGCATACGTAATGGTAAAAACGAAATTCCATCACTGAATTGTATCAAAATGAAAATGAAATGAATGGAGTTTTATCTGAATTGTATCAGAGAAATTTGATAATTTTGTTATTTTGATCAGGTGAAGTTAGAAATGAGAAGACAGATTGAAAAGTATAAAGAGCTGACGGGACAATTTCCTACTTATATTGATGGTCATCAACATGTTCATGTTACAGGTAAGATCATTTGGTAGCCTTTCATTCCCTCTTGATTCCCATTGTGTTCTCGCCTGAAGTTTAGGAATTTAGAATTTGAAGGACCTGGCAACATTTCACTTAAACTTGAAAAATAAAACAATAATAATTTTAGTGTTTTAGTCATTTGATTGATCAAATAGATTTTGATTTTGCCTCCTTCGTACAATTCTGTAATCTCCCTATTCTGTTCTACCCCTCGACTGTATTTTGGTACCGTGTGACACAGAGACATTGCAGAATATCCAGTAATGTCTTGGTGGGAGTATTAATGGTTCAGCTTCGAATGGATACCAACATTAAATTCATGCGACGTTTGGATTTTAACATGGTCCAAAGTCTCAAAAACTAGCTAAAAATGGGTGAAATTTATGTAGACATGACGTTAAAAAATAAACTGCTCCACCACAGAGTAGCCACAATGAATTAATTTGGAAAAGAGAAGGTTCGTAACAAAGAAACAAACACTGTTCTCGATAGTAGAAGAAAGTGGTGGGTATATATTTTATTACGATGTTGCAAAATGCAGTCGATGTGTTTCATTTTACACCATTGCGGTCGTCCGTTCTCGACCTTGGTTGTTTCTGTCACGTCATAATCAGGGGAGACAATATATGTTTTTGGAATGCACCAGAATGGAATAGGAGAGGAAAGGTTTTAACTTCTCTAAACATCTAGACGTCAGGGAGTATATATTTTTTACTATTTTGCCTACACCAATCCTTTATGGGCGTTAATCCGTGAATTGGAACTGCAATACGGTAGAGTTGATGTGGATCTGTTTCAAGCTGAAAAGTGGCTTATTCGTGCCGGAAACCTCGAATACAGCACCACCCGAATCTCAACTGCAGCTACACCCGGCACAACAATTCCAGAACCGGAACCCCAAGATGCTAGATAAATATTCAACCAGATAAATCAAGGTTTATTTTCAAGCATTAAAATGTCTAACTATAAGCAGCTACATATAGTCCATTGGTTACATATACATATATAACATTGGTTAGACAATATTGCGCCGAATCGAGTCTGTCCTAATATATGAGTTAGGGACGAAACAAGACAGTTGCCTTGTGTCGCTGTTCCCAGCTCTAGTGCGAATACAGTATTCTGTACCCCTGGAGAGGGGGTAATCGCTATGTTTCAGCGCGCTAGCAATCGAGAGTCCAATCTATCTGTGAGTTCTATCCTCTGTAGATTATCACACAGACGCTAAAAACATTCAATTTAACAATTAAAAGGGACAATAATATATGGTCCTTTAAATAGCGAAAAATATTTATATAGTAATATTAAATACAAATATGAGTATAAAAATAAAAACAATAATTGAAAGTCACACAAACATTCAAATACACATCTAGAAAATAATGGGCATAATTAGCGAAATTATAAACATTTTACATATTACATACATATATCGAGTTTGGCAATTTATAAAAATGACCCGATAGTCGAGATTATACCAGTTACGAAATATTAAGACGAAATCAAAGGTTTTTAAAATACAATTTTTTTCGAAAAGGCGAGTAATCGAAATAATCCAAAAGACACATTCCGAACAAACACCATTTTTAATGTTCGAGCTATTGGGCATAAAACATAGCATGGGCTTAGTGAAGCTGTTAGAAAAAGCAAAAGTAAAAGCAACTGCTAAATATCCTTTTAATAATCTTTTGCTACACTAGCTTTTTCTATTGCTATCTGAGCTAAATTGATAGAACTTCCCAGATGATATTAAACGTTGCTAAGTGAGTTATGGGCAGCTGTATTGTCCCATTGTCAAGCTGCTATATAGGAGCTTGCAAATCTGACAGCAAATGCCTCTTCCACTAAGGGTTTATGTATATTGAGGGAAAAGCATTCTTAAGCAAGAACTATAATATCCAGCTGTTTGCCTTTGCCATTATCCTATACGGTGACGAGAATCACCCGACTGTATGTTAACTATCAAACGTTGACATAAATAGTTGATTGTTAGTCAAAATTAAGCAAAAAGACAGTAAAATCCAGAGCAGTCGGTTACCAGCTGAAGCTGAAAGTAAAAAAACAAACAATTTTAACATTGTGGAATTTTTGAAGATTTGAGATCACTTGTCGTTTGAAGTTGGTGTGAGATTTCCGAATTCCGTAGACCAAAAGATGAATTGGAAAAGGGTAGAGCAATTTGCAAAAAAGCCTGTCTAGTTGGAAAACCCAGTCGCTATAGCCAGGTAGTTTATACGAAATGATAGTGGCATCAAGTGTCTCAGGACTAGCACGAGAGGTCATTCTGCAGATATAGACCTATTGTTCTTATACATAGGATATTATATCCGAAATACACGTCAGAAGCAGTTGTGGAGCATTCGTTAATTTACATTAATTTACATACCTTGCCTATCAGCACCGCTGACTTTACCACCTGTCACGTAGCTTCCACACGTGGGAAATCCAGGCGGGGGGTTGGGTTGCTCGACAAACGATTCGTTCAGTAGTAAAGCCATTCCGTTAAGATTGTGAAGTTCAATGTGACAATGCATGAACCATACTCCAGGGTTATCGGCCCTGATTCTTAATATTACATAACCACCAGTTGGCACGATAATCGTATCTTTACGAGGTGGGTTGGTCAGTTCTAGCCCAGGTACATTGTTTCCAGAAAGATTTTCGTCAGTCCATTTAGGATTGTTACAATAGCTCTCGGATCGGGAAACACCGCCCCCACAATCTATGTCCATGTTCTCTTCGAGAATTTTACCAGTTTTGTTATCGTAAGTGCTGTAACCCATTTTTACCACGTCGAAGCCATGGCCGTGCATATGAACCGGGTGTGCCCAGCCTTTGCCTTTGCCCATATTGGTCAAAACAATTTGATACAATTTGTTAGAGTGTAAGTTAACGGAATGCATACACTCGCACACTTTCTGGTCACCACATTCCTCCTCATTACACATGAATTCTCCTAGGTCCTGAGGCTGTGTTTGGGCTGAAACAGTGGGTCCCTCAAACGCCCGTCCATTTACAGATCCAGGTCGGTATGTAATGTTTCCAGGAAAGGCAAAGTTCAAAAAAATTTCTACTGGTTCTTCATTAGCGTTACGAATTGATGACTCTTCCATAGATCTGAATTTGTCCATTGTGTAACAATCGGTATAATGGTTCTGTGGGAAATATTGAAAGGGACAATTAAAAACCAAGCATCTGACATTATTTGTACAATCTCTCGCTTCAGACGTAGGGTCGGCCTCCGGAGCCCCCAAATAACGTAAAATAGCCACAGTTGTATGTTCTACACCAGCCTCTAGAGTGATTGCACGAATCCAATAGTTGGCTACGGGTTGACTTGCTGTTATTATGAAATCAAACCTCTCTCCAGGACTCACTATAAAGGCATCACCAGTAACTGGCTTTAAATCATAACCATCGGCGCTAACAACTGTTATATCATGTTGATCGATTTGAACTCGGAAAGGATAAATGTTGCCTGCGTTTGCCCACCGAAATCGGTATTGACTACCTTCAGACACATTAAATACGTTTAATGGTGCCTCGTTTCCTTTTAAATTTCCTGCCAAAACCCGACCTTTACCATTAATCAAACCAGAATCGAACCGAAATCTGCTGAACTGAGCGCCGTCAATAGATGATGTTGTTTGGTAGGGGACCCGATCGGTAAAAATTCCATTTATCATCTTTAAGTAACTCACACTCGAATCCCAGTCGTGATTCCAATCAGAGACGATCGCAAAATATTCTTCCATTGGTTCTATAGTTAGACGTTTCTTGACAACCAGTGGTCCATAAAGGCCCATGGTCCTTTGGGCTCCAGTGTGGGCATGGTAGATAAATGATCCGGTGGGCTGAGCTATAAACTTGTAGCTAAATGTATGTCCTGGACCTATCGGACAGTGACTCACATACCCCACACCGTCCATCCATGGAGTACCTTTTTGGTAGAGACCGTGCCAATGAATTGATGTTGATTCGCTGGAAAGTTTGTTTGTCACATGGACAATCACCTCTTGTCCTTCATAAACGTCGATGGATGGACCTGGCATAGTACCATTGGCTACAATAACAAGACGCGGTGTCTCCCAGCCGTCGGCAGTGATGACTCTTTCCAGATCTATAGGCTTTAGCTTCAGCGTATCATTCCACTGATAGAGTTTTCCGTCAGAAGAATATACAGCTTGCTTATCACTCATCATAGTTAAGGCCATGTCAATTACCATCCAGAACTCACAAGTTGTTTCCTGTTGACTGCAGTTAGCAGCCGAACAACACATCGCGTTAATCACCAGAAACAAAATTCCCACTAAATACCAGTTCATTCTGAAAAAATAGAACATTGTATTAAAAACTAGTATTAAATTATAATTGCGTGGCAAATCGATTTATCTATTCGGGTTAAAATTTAATCGATTTGTCACGGTTTGTTATGCAATCGATTCTGTTTTTTCTTTTTTTTCGAGAACGTCTCTAGCTCAAACTGAAAATGGTAAAGTATTTTTGCTTTTTCTCGAGATCTTTAAATGAGCTGGAATAGAAAATGAATATGCTAACTGAAATTTTTTGCTAAACCGGAAGTGACATATTGCATAATGTACAAAACATTTGTTTGGAGGGTGTAAGCTTATTGATGGACCGATTTACCTCGGGTTTTCTTTATTAGATGCTTTGTAATAAGATTTATCGGATGCAATTGAACAAATTGAAAATTTTGAAAAATTTATAGAGAAAAAGATTTGCATGCAAAATTTTGAAATTTTCGACTTCAGTGCGTATTATGAGATCGATCTGAAATTTATAGGATAAAGACATAAGGGCGATACAAAGAAAACTGCTCATCAACATTCCGGTTTGGGCGTGAGAACTTCCAGCTTCTCAAAATTATGTTGGGCGACCCTGCTTCCGGTGTAATTCACAAATGTTGACAAAAACAGTACAGATTATCTATAATACATAATTTGAATCACCCAAGAAGAAATAATTCAACCCGGAAGTGACGCATGCGCCGTTATCTCAATAAGTTCGCTATTTTGTTTTTTATCCGAATTGTATCATTTCGGTGTATATCAAAAACCTTGATACTTTATTTAAAACTTGTTGGGAACAGAATTTTGATTATCAACTTTAAATTTTTTATGCCCGTTTGAATTTCAATCATCTTGTACTTCAGTGTAGAATGTCCTGGACATCAGCTATCTCTAGATATGCTGATATTGGCTGAAAAAAATCAACTTCAGGTTTTATAGCCCATCGAAAAAAGATATTTAGATATATTTAAAACCTAGTATTTGCTTTTTCTGGGCTTTTCCATACTTCTGCATTCATAAAACCAAAGAATTTGCCTCCGTGAAAATCAAGAAAAAGCGAAAGCTGGATATTAAAGATCTTGCTGAAGAATCGGCAAATGCTCGTCCCCCATATATACATAAACCCAGCCTTTTCATTAGTGTAAGAAGCATTTTCTGTCAGTTTTGCAAGCTCCTAAGTAGCAGCTTGACATTCAAATTTCACACTTCGACTGTGATCGTCACGTTCAAGTTTTTATTCACAAATGGTAAGCCTTTTGTATCTCATAAAGTTATATAAATATGCTAGGTAGTTGGACTAGGTAGTTGGACTAGATAGTTTTTCATTCAAAAGCGGTACAGTGTTATCGTGTTTACGAGTGGTTGGCTAGTGAGCATAACAGTTTCGATCTTATTGTGAGTACTGTAATATAAAACGTCCTTGTGAATTTGTACAGGGCTAATATTAACCTTATGCAGTTTTATGTTTAATGTATACTCTAAAACGAGATCACAAAAGATGTGAACCGCTTAAATTATATTGTGTTAGCGTTTAGGGTATTAGTTTGTTACATGTATACTATAAAACGATATCAGGTTGACATTGCTCCTGACAAAACTTAGGTGCAACTCAGTGGCGGGGCCAGTGAGGTTACATTATTTTGTCCTTCTTTTATTAGAAAATCCACAATATGATTATTTTGCTTTTTTGCCCCAGATGTTTGTCAGAATGTACGAAATCAATTTATATGTTTAAAAAAGTTTCTTTAGGGTCAGAACCTCCATGGCAGTTTTGCTTTAGTACTTGAAATCTCTTTCCCAACAGATGTCTACCTGTCCAGAAAGTTGGTCCGCCACTTGTGTAACTGGACTATCTTTACGTTAACTGGTCGGAGCATACTGACTCAAAAATCGTAGTTTGCAGTCAGTTGCTTATGTTTACATTCTTGAAATATTTGAACAACTACCAAATCAATTTAAATTTACAAAATGTTTCATCGGGAGGACCACCTAAGATTTTCCAAACCAGGCTGCGACTGTGATCTTTCGTATTTGAAATCTCAACCCCGACAGTTGTCTTCTCGTTAAGTCAATCTGCACCCTAGGCCCATAGGTATATTATTTTGTCGGGACAGACAGGTAGTGTTTTCGCGCCTTCGGTGATCGGAGTCCCCTCAGGTCTTCGGCCCGTACGCCTATGCAACACAGCAAAATTACTAAACTCATAACAAATCTTAACCAGCAGAAAAACACCTTACATCCAGACAAAAGTTACAGCGTTTTATTATTTATAGGTTAATTAGCAATTGTTTTTACTTTTGCTTTTCTAACAGCTCTACCTTATAAGCTCATGCTATGTTTTATGTATTCGGCCCAAAATATTAATAAGCATTTGCTTCACTTTTGTTTTTCCCGATAAGTAACCCAAACGGGAAAGAAAATATCACAGTGAAAGCACCGACGGGAATATATTAGTTCAAATCGGATCTTTTTATTTAAATCTAATTTTAATCAAATTATAAATTTTATTTAATTTAATTTAATTCCGGAAAATAGCAAAAAACTTACCTGATCGTATTGGTGTTGACTGTAAATCTTGAACATGAAATATGTAATGTTCTATTTTTATCTATCCAGGCAGTTCTCTATTTCTAGGCAGTAGGGCAATCCGAGTTAGAACGAGACATATGGGGGTCTAGGTGCATTTCAAATACATCATTGTAAGAAGAGTCGTTGTTTCAAAAGTGAGGGATTTTAGTCAGAATTATGCACGATTCTGTCAAGGAACAGCACAGAAGTGTGGTGGCTGTCATTTATTTTGCACATTACGAACTTTCTGTGACTTTGACTTCTATGTGTTTATGTTGCTAGTACGACGGATGCGGGGCTATTCTCTAAAAATACCTGTGCCCCCATAAATTAGCTCATCTTGCAAATCGATTCACATTGAAATCTAACCCTAATCGGTTTTTTTCTATAGAATCTTATTCACATTAACATGAAAAGGACTGGGGAAAGGTATGCGCCTATATAACCCTTCTCCTATTACACCTATCGCTTATGTTTTTTTATACTCGATTAGACTATATCATTCATCAGATAGGGACCATTGTAATTGTTTTTTTACACTGATTCATTTCTAATTTTTATACGCCCACATGAAATGGGGGATGGGGGGGGGCGTATATTGTCGTCACCCATGTAACGTCCGTCGGTCCGTCCACAATTGCTCGTAAACACTCTACAAGATGGATTTTGACAAAACTTGGTATGAGTGTTCGTAATCACCCAAGGAAGAACGCTATTGAAAATCAGAAGAATCGAAAAATATTTAGTATGAGTTATTGCCCTTGTTCTTTAAAACGCGTTCAATGTTTAGCTCGTAAACATTCTAGAAGACACAATTCTCGATGGATTTTGGCGAAACTTGGTGTGAGTGTTCGTAATCACCCAAGGATGAACCCTATTGAAAATCAGAAGAAACTAAAAATAGGGTGTATGGTTATTGCCCTTGTTCTTGTAACGCGTTCAAATTTTAGCCCGTAAACACTCCAGAAGGCACAGTTTTTGACAGATGTTGACGAAACTTGGCATGAGTGTTTGTTATCACCAAAGGATAAACTCTATTGAAAATCAGAAAAATCGAAAAATATTTAGTAAGAGTTATTGGCCTTGTTCTTGAAAACGCGTTTAATTTTTAGTACGTAAACACTGCAGAAGGCACAGCCCTTGTCTGATTTTTACGAAACAAACTTGGTAATATTATTTCCTATCGTCCCAAAACGTTCAAAAGAAGTGTATGTGTGAAAGTTGAATATATCATACTGGTAATTGTTACTGTACTGCCAAATATATTTATTTAAAATCAAAGCTGCCAGTGGGCGTATATTACCTTGCCTGGCAAGCTATCTTTTATTATTTGTTTAATGTGAAGCACATGGGGTCAAGGGTTTGGTTTCTCCTTGTCGTCGAAGATTAACTATTTTGAAAATGTGACCTTTATATGATGCATTCTGAAGAATGAATGACAAGTGGCGGTTGTCTCGGTAATAAATCTAAACGGTTATTTGAATATTTTGGCTGTGTTTGAGCCTCCATTGTTCACCTCAAAATTATATCATATCCTCCTTGTTAATGTCGGTTAAAGTTAAGACCCGTATATTAGTCTAGGATTATACACCAATTTCATGATGCAGATTTTTATATCCGAAACTCTTGTCGACAGCATGAGATGGGATGCAGACAATTAAGAAACATTATTCGACACTTCTCTTGTTACAGATATTCGAGAGAGCTACAGTCAGGTTCTCCAAGAATATAATATCAAGTATACCAGACAATGCGCTGAACTTCATATGGAAACTATGGATCATATGTCAGAAGATTTGAAGAATTTCCTGATTTTAAAAGCCAAAGAAGCTCAAATATCCAAGCCTGTTTATAAACAACATGGAATTTGGTGAGACATATATATATACTTTTGACTCACTTGGTGACGTCACTAATCCCGAGTAGTCTTATTTTGCGATAAGTGTCGTCAACCCTTATTTTTGTAGAATTGCAGGAACCACAGACTTCTGACTGAAAATTGGAATGGTGCAAATCGGTGCTATCAGTGCTTTCGATACATTTAAAATTGTAAGAAATTGATAATCCCTTTAAAACCCCAATTCTTCTTTTCCATTACCAACTGCACAGGCTGCACGTTGGAGATCCTTCCAGTCTTGTGCAGTTGATATATCCGGGTTTCCGGGGTGCAAATCGAGTAGCCTGATTTTCCCATCTTCGTATTAAGATAATTGTCATATCTGAACAAATATCAGCCCACCAATCTGCGTCTTTCCCAACTGGCAAACTGACAAAAATTTGTTGTCACTGTACTCAACAAATATACCATCTTTCTTTTCAAAGGATTTTTGTTCTGATTGGTCTAATGTTTCAGGTCACCGGATGGGTTTGTTGGTTTGAGTACCATGGGAAGTAATATGAATCTAGAGCGTCTACATTCTATCATTACAACAGCATTTACTGAATGTGACATGGGCAATAACCCTGTATGTGAACTAATGGTACATCCGGGTTATCAGACCATTGGTGAAGGTGGTTGTGGAGATGGACCAGATGACTTCAGCAAGTCACGTGACCGAGAGCATGAGTTGGGAATACTGACCGGGTCTGCCATTAAAGAATTTCTGAAAGAAAGTGATATCATTCTCATATCGTACTGTGATGTGACTGTCAATTAGGCTTTATATATGATATATATGTATATCTTTGTGAGCAGTATACAAATACAAGCAAGGGGTAAATTATTCGAAATCAATTCATGCAGAAATATTAAAAGTTTCAACATGGCAATGAAATGCAGATCTAGGTATAAAACTTGATATTGATTAGACCGAAACATCTGTCTCTATTCCAGCCTGTTAGATATTTGGACAGATTTTGACTTTCCGCATCTTCGCAGGTGCGCGGGTTTTAAACCTATTTTGATACTCGGATCTGCAAAAGCCCAGATATGTTTGGAAAAATGAATAATAGTTCAGTTAGATTATTTTTTCCCCTTTTGTTATCGAAATTTATCTCGCATCCGTCATTTAAACCTGCTAAATTTCAAAAGGTCATGGAGTCACGTGTGATACTAACAAAACGAAAGTTACGATGATGCCCAACACTACTGTACAGTCATTGAAAAAAACGCATCTTCGGGGGTGTGAAAAATCACCAGTTAATATGTCATATTATTCTGACTAATCAAGCCGACAACTGTTAAATTATTCATCAGAGGCTGGATGTTTCTAACTAGACATGGATGTTACAATTCATATTTTAAAAAACAAAACAACACGCTTTTTACCCCACAAACCCCTCTAGTCTAATCTATTGGAGGATTTTTCAAGTGGGGTTTCTGGTATAGCTATAGCTGTGAGAGGTTCCGGAACTCGAAAGGTGTGCGGTTTTCCATGATAATAGTACATGTCTCCAACCCTCTGTTGCAGACAGTAAATAGGTTCAGTGTTTACAGGACTACACATTAGTGATGTTTAAATTTTGCTACAGGTTGTAAACTCTATTTGATATTCCCCCCTTTGAACAGTTTTGCCATTCATGTTATAGGATACAATTATGTTATGAAAAGTATTATGAGAGGCTCAACCGACATTATTGAATAAATAAACCAAGTAGGCTACTAACGATCCGAATCGCTTAACGAAACCCGAAATCCAAACAACATATTGGCGAAATATTGGAATCAGCAAATGCAGTTTTCACATGAGGAAATATATCAATAATAAGTGAGTAAGTATTTCATAATGAAAAGTGGTATCAGGTGTCAGAAGAGTAGACATACCCTGCCTGGCGCCACATCTGACATGGCTCACTTCTATCGTCACATCAATGATGGCTCACCACTATCGTGTCACATCAATGATAACTCACTACAATCGTATAACATCAATGATGGCTCATTACTATCGTATCACATCAATAATAGCTCACTGCAATCGTATCACATCAATGATGGCTCACTACTATCGTATCACATCAATGATGGCTCACTTCTATCGTCACATCAATGATGGCTCACTACTATCGTGTCACATCAATAATAGCTCACTACAATCGTATCACATCAATGATGGCTCACTACAATCGTGTCACATCAATGGTGGTTCACTAATATTGTGCCACATCAATGGTGGTTCACTAATATCGTGTCACATCAATGGTGGTTCACTAATATTGTGCCACATCAATGGTGGCTCACTACTATCGTGTCACATCAATGGTGGCTCACTAATATCGTGTCACACCAATGATGGCTTACTACTATCGTGCCACATCAATGGTGGCTCACTACTATCGTGTCACATCAATGGTGGCTCACTAATATCGTGTCACATCAATGTTGGTTCACTACTATGGTGCCACATCAATGATTGCTCAACACTATCGTATCACATCAATGGTGGTTCACTACTATCGTATCACATCAATGATGGCCCACTACTATCATGTCACATCAATGGTGGCTCACTAACATCGTATCACATCAATGATGGCCCACTACTATCGTATCACATCAATGGTGGCTCACTAATATCGTATCACATCAATGGTGGTTCACTACTATCGTATCACATCAATGATGGCCCACTACTATCGTGCCACATCAATGATAGCTCACTACTATCGTATCACATCAATGATGGCCCACTACTTTCGTGCGACATCAATGATGGCCCATTACTATCGTGCCACATCAATGATAGCCCACTACTATCGTATCACATCAATGATGGCTCACTACTATCGTGTCACATCAATGGTGGTTCACTACTATCGTATCACATCAATGATGGCCCACTACTATCGTGCCACATCAATTATAGCTCACTACTATCATGTCACATCAATGATAGCTTACTACTATCGTATCACATCAATGATGGCTCACTAATATCGTATCACATCAATGATGGCCCACTACTATCGTGCCACATCAATGATGGCTCACTACTATCGTGTCACTTCAATGATAGCTCACTACTATCGTATCACATCAATGATGGCTCACTACTATCGTGTCACATCAATGGTGGTTTAGTAATATCGTGTCACATCAATGGTGGTCCACTACTATGGTGCCACATCAATAATGGCTCACTACTATCGTATCACATCAATGGTGGTTCACTACTATCGTATCACATCAATGATGGCCCACTACTATCGTGTCACATCAATGGTGGCTCACTACTATCGTGCCAAATCAATGGTGGCTCACTAATATCGTGTCAAATCAATGATGGCTCACTACTATCGTGTCACTTCAATGGTGGCTCACTACTATCGTGTCACATCAATGGTGGCTCACTACTATCGTGTCACATCAATGGTGGCTCATTACTAGGAAAGTATGAGTGATGGGCTAGGGGGCGTAACAGTTTCGATTCAATCTTAAATTAAGTAATATAAAACTTCCTTGTTACATGACTAATGCCTTGAACATGCAACTATGTATATTACAGTTGTGAGTTAGGGTATACTATAAAACGAGCTCAAGTTGGTGCAATTCAGTAGCTTTGCCAGTGGAGGTACGGGGGTGGGGGAATTGTCCTTCATTCATAGAATATTTAAACAAAGCCTTTAAATCACAGTTTAAGGTTTAGAGATTACCTTAAATGTGATTTGAAGGTTTTGTTGAATATTATAGCCTTTTCAGAAATTTGACTTACTAGGTCATATTAGAGATTCAAAATAGCTGTAAACTACATTGGTAGTTTCGTATGCCCTCAACGTACAGATTGTAAGCATAATGACTGATGGTTAACAGACGTCGAAGGCTCTGATTATCTGTATTCGGCAGGATTCCAATCAAATCGTTGCATTTACAAACTTCTGTATTACAGGAAAAAAGTCTAAGGAAGCCAAGCTATTTAGACGAGGTCTTTTTACGGTTGATATTGTGAAGATGTTGTGCGATATGCGCTAGGTTCCCTTCAAATCGCCAGGCGCTGTATCCATACTAAGCAAAAAATAATTACTGAACTCAAAACAAATCAACAGAACAACACCTTACATCGAAACAAAAACTATATTTAATTCCGTAAATTAACAAAACCTTACCTTAACGTGTTGGTTTTTAATGTAAATATTCAGCGATAACGTGCTGGTTACGTTTATTCATTCCGAATTAAGCCTTAGCGCAATCCAAATTAAAATGAGGCAAAGGGTGATCTAGGTGGATTTGAAATACATAATTGAAAAAAGACACACTTCGTAGAGTCGTTTGAAAAATGGGGGCATTGCCTCATTTACCTTCATTGCACTACAACTTTAGAATTGTGAACGATTCAGTTAATGAACAGCACATTTACAGTTTATTTCTACCCCTGTGCCCCTATAAATACACCCGTCTTGCTAATCGATGATTTGATGATTCTAAGCATATCGAATTCTACCCCTAATCAAATTGCATTTATTATTCAATATCTTATTGATAAATATGTAAATGTTATTTCTCAACATGTTAGCTGTCTTCAGCTGCTTCCATCGTTCACCTCATTGGACCTGCATATTTGCTGAGTGGCGGGAGTGAGCCACGAGAAGCAATGGCGGAGTCAAATTGGGGGGGGGGAGGGGGTGCAGTTTTTCGGGCAAGAATCTCATAACTAGGTTAAAACCTCAGATACCCCTCCTCGGACGTAAACCTGACTCCGCCACTGATGAGAAGCGCAGGGAGTTGACTGAATTGAATTTTTCGCGAGACATTGAACTTGGACTAAAATAAGAAATGATTAATCGGGAGAGGGGTTATAATGAAAGCCTGTTCCCCAATCCTTTTCATATCTATCTGAATAAAATATTATTTAAAGAAAAGATAACGTGTAGCATACAAATATAAAAAACATAAATGAAAATTTTTAATACAATATTGCAAATATAATATGAAATATATAAAACTAAGTAGGAGTTTTGGTCATATAAATATTGAATGCTGTAACACATTGTAAGTAGTTACAAGGATAGTGTCAGGATTTGTGATTCTGTATTATCTCCCTTTAACCTGTCATGGTTACATGTGGGTAATTTTGGGATGGAAGGGAGTAACGAAGCAGTTGGCATGGTCATTGATTTCCATCTTGATTCCATGGGTGTCCATGCCGGCTTGAACCTTAACGAGGGGAGGGGGGTATGGCAACAAGAATTCTGACTCGATGTTGACAAGACAAGCTCAGAAATGGCCGTGGAAATTATGACATGTACTTTGAAGATTACAGTCAGCGGTAAGCAGCCTACACATATGGCAGTAATAAGAAGGTCCCGTTGCTTGAAATCAACTGCCTTCAGAATCTATTTCAATATTTCTAACTGATGATATTGCTCTACTGTCATGCCCAGCATTTACAAGTGCTAATACTTTACTGTAGACTACCACTGTGACAATACTGAGAATGGGTAGATTGATAAATTTGATGATCGTCGTTTCTAGATCTAGATCAGCGAGCAGAGTTAAGCTAATCATGGCTACGGAAAGGGTGCTGTTGAAATTCCTATTGCGAAAGCAAAGTTGCACGAACCTTTAGTTACAGTTCGACTAGAAATGGAATGAATGGTGTTCTACGTCCTACTTTTTTGCACCTTGTTACAGTACCCTGAAGACTAATAATTCGACTGTAAGAGAGACTAATAAACATACATCGAAACAGTATTGAATGGGCTTCCATACATCTACATACTGCTACGTTGATATGTGGAAAGCTTCGCGTTCCCCAGCATTCTAAAGTGCTAATATTGTTACTTGGCATTGGCGCTATAAAATACCAGGAAACGAACAGCCTCGATTCGAAGATCAGCCAATGTAAATATCTCAAGTCGGTTAATGATTTATGCCATCGTATTCAGAGATCATTGGCAGATGTATGGTTAAGACATAACCAGAGAATCAGAAATTCAGAGATCTGAAAACGGTCAACTTAGTTCTCTCTTGTTGCAATAAGGAATACTCGAACATCTCGGCTGTAACAACAGAATAGAGGCCCGGCATATTCAAGTGCTTGTTATTTTGATACAAGACCACTTAAAGATTCCTGGCATCCATTCTATATCTGTAGAGATAGACTATCATTTCATAATGGTAAACAAAATACAGCTTCAGACACAACTCCTAATTTATTGGGCCCATGAGGATTAACAACGTTATATGTGCAAACGTGATTTCTCCGAACCATCGCGTTATCTATATCAAGAACACGTAGATGGCCAAAATGCTATAAATCAATTAAAATGATTATGTTAATTATGGCATCTGTTTTGACACCTGTCAGATCCAAGACAACAGGTGTACAGTATTTGACATTTCTTGGATAAAGTGAAATCAGTAAGCCGTATCCCAAGGTTAAGAGAATTTTATCCGATAATGCTTCAAAATACTTCCGAGGTGGCCAAGCCGTTTTTAAACTGCATTCAAAGAAATAAAAATTCTGCTGTTGCTTAGACATCCCTCGTTTAAAAAAACAGTCAGGCATGGATCTATAAATGAAACAATATTCTAAGTACACAAATTATAAAAAAATTGAATTTAGATAATATCTAATAAAAACAAGCCCGGATAAAGAAGTTCTGAACTACATGAATAAAAAAAATTTGGCTGATGCTTTGACACTTTTTCAGTCGAAATCAGTATGCCTCCCATTTAATTCTTTATCGGACAGAGACAACTATGCATTATCCTTCAATCATCAAAAATAATGAATACAAATCAGGACAAGGAAGTTATCAAAAAAATTCAAAAATTCCTCTTTCACAAAATATAAAAAATGCATTTAGATGATAGCTAAAAAGAAAAAAGCAAGGATAAAGAAGATCTGAACTTCAAGAATAAAAAAAAAATTTATTGATGCTTTGACATTTCAAGCGAAATCAATATTGGTCCCATCACGTTTATCAAAATAGTTAAACTGATCTTTAAAATACAATAATATTCTTAGTACACGAATTATAACACAAAATTACATTTATACAAATGATGCATTATGGAGTAAGAAGTCACCTGGCATAAGTTTGGTGCAGGTGTTTATCTCTCTTCACTCAAATTTATACCAGGAGCGTCCTATTCCGGAAACACGTTTTGCAACAAGAGCACCGATACACGACTTAATGCTTCAATTAAACCAGAATCTGCCTCACTGAACTACCGCGTCTTGTTGGAATGGTGTTAATAGTCGATATCAATTTTGGCTAATAGATACTAATCACATACATCATAATAATTCTATAATTTTAAACAATCGTATCTCTTTATTATTACCATATTGTTTTCATATGCCATATTGGTAAGACAGCACATTGTTTGTATAAGAATTACGGTCAGGAAATGGATGTAAAAACAACCTATTTCCAAATAAACAAATCGTAAAACAAAACAATATTGTTTTCATATATCACCTGAGCTTACACAAAAGAGTATCACATGGTGCTAATGTTTTAAACAAACTATTTTGCATACTATCAATATAATCTAACGGTAATTACTAAACAACTTGGAAACAAAGAGGCCAATTATTATTTTAAGATTGTTAAATCGGTGATTTAAAAGATAACCGCCAGAAAGTAAAACTTTGAAACGGAGATAATTTTCTAACTTAATTAAACAGCAATGACTATACTTGTTTTAATTCCTTCATTTCGAATTAACTTATTTTATTGCCTTTTTGCAAGACTATAATATACATGTATATTTTGAGTGTACCATGTAAATGGAGACATATCCACACTTTTTGTTTTATCTATAGAGCAGTATATCGTAATCCACTGTTTTTCAATACCAAAGTCAATGTCAAATCAAAATTGGACATTGGAATAAGTCCTTGTTTGTTGAGATATGTCAACATGAACTACGACTTTAACTATATACTCCTATCTTATCCTAGGATGGACCTTGGATTTAAAATCCTATTTGCTTACATTTGACCCGTACTAGTTGACGAACTGAATTATGTAACAGGTTGATTCTGTGTTGGTACAAAGCGACCTTTGGATTCGCTCTTATTCCATGTATCTGTCGATACGAAATCTGATTTAACTAAGATAACAGTTTGATAGATGATTTATTCCTGTGGTATTACTAAAGTCTATGTACAAGTATAATCTCCTTTTGAAAGCCCTACACAAATTCCGGTAATTTTTTTCGTAATATCTCGGCTTGTTACCTCTTGACCTTCTTATGATACTTGTACTGACCCACTAAACTATTTCGTGTTTCATGTCGATGGTACCATCTGATGATATCCGCCTGAACTTGACTTACCAAGCTTACCAATAACATCAACTGAAGCACAATGCGACACCCGTTGAAGGACTGTGATAATAACCCCAGCATCAACAAGTGCTAGTTTTCAGATTTACTACTCCACATTGTTGATACTGTGATGACTATCACCGACTTTAGAAATGGACGAATACCTACCCTTGATAATTACACAAATCCGAAATTTGAGAATGTGTGCTAGAAAGCAGGCTGTTTGAGACATGTCCGTCCCCAGCATCATCAAGTGCTAGTTATTAATTACTATTCACATAGGTGAAACCGAGAACTGGCCCATCTCACTGTCAATTGGTTGAATTTAAACTAAATTAGGATAAGACATTGCAATGGATATCGCTATCGATATAGCTCTCTTTGTAAACACATAACCAACATGTGCAACAATCCCGAATTTTCCCCGGTAACAAATATTGTTTTTATGATATCAAGTAAAATACAACAATAAACAAATTAACATCATACTTCAATTAGCTAACAGTAAATTCGCAGCAACATCCTTTGGTGTACGAGACCCGTGAGCGACAACAATATATGCATTACAGATACTAATTGTGTTGAGTTACATGAAAGGTCCCCAGCATCTTCAAGTGCTAGTGGAAGTAAAAACTACAACACACTGAATATACTGGAGACCCTTTTAAAACCAAGAAGAATGTGATCCAATATCAGTACCCACCTCGTTTGTACTGTTATATTTACTATTTCCCCGTACTATAACTTAGCTTTATAAAGTAGTTGTATAATAAGAATCTGAGTCTAGCATCAACAAGTGCTATGGTGTAATTGTCACAGCATCACCCTTGATACTAGAAACAGACAACTCATGTTGCTAATGATACTCTAAGAGGTTGCAGTCAGCCAACCCCTGCATATTCAATGGAAGCACAAAAGCACATTTCCTTTGAGGTTGTTAGCTGGTATGCGATTTACCAATGAACCGAGATGCGCCTGATGTTCTGTATCAACGATTTAGATTGCTACTTGACCTGGCATATTGTTGGTGCAAGATTCTCACTTGTCACGTACAATATACCAGGCAAATAATAATCAACATCTCCTATTCAAACAATCGGTAGACTTAAGGAAATATGTGAGCAATTCCTGGACGATATCTCCTACATTATCTTCAAGTAAAACCCTTGTCAAAGTTCACAGCATTCAAAACTGGATTTTAAACCTCAATCCGCAAAAATAAGTTACATCAAATAAGCAAATAATCCCAGGAAGTGTAGGGAAAAAGAATGAGGACTTATTCTTACCGTTGAGGACGCATGAAGTGTGTGTTAGGTAACTGGCATGACATTGGTGCAGATATCATAATCATCATCACTCAACTACATACCAGCATAAACACATCTTCTGACTTGTAGGAATGGTAAGAAAAGATTGTCACTGATGAACCCTACATCAGAAAACAAAAATGCTACGGAACGTCTTAACGGTTGATTTCATTGATTTTTCAGGTGATAAAAAGTTAGTCTTACCTCGTTCAAAATCTTTTCATATAGTGGTCATTGCTCTGTAGGAACCTGTATCGTGTGATTTAACAGAAAATAGCTGAAATTCCACAAGTCGGCTATAATAGTAGTCTAATGAAGTCGTATGAATTACCTGTAATCAGCTTGGAACAGAACAGGTGTGGACAGCTTCAGCTTCCCCAATCATCTGATACAAGCTTGACGATTCAGTCCCTTTTTACAACCCTCAGTTGACACCTTGAGTAGAGACATTACCCTCATGTGACAGATCCTGACCCCTGCTCAGTTCTAAACTCCAATTTTATTGGCTAATGAGATGAATATACGGAATGAGGTGGGCGTGGTCACGTGTTTCCAGGTAAATCTCCGAGTATTTGTAACTTGTCACCGCATTATATAATTAACATTAAAATCTCAGAGATTACCGTAATAACTTTTAATCTATAAGCTTATTAAAACAGCCCCACCCCACCGTCTCTCTATCTATTAGTTCCTCAGACAGTTTGATCAAGGTATCTACTTTATTTGGTTTAAACAATATTATATTCATTGATTATAAATATGATATTTGCTATTCCGTCACCTAATGCATATGGCCACAACTTTATTTATTATATAAGGCCGCAAAATTATTTGCAGAAAATGATCCACGAAATTTTAACAGCGTGCCACAGATTTTTAATTTTGATGTCACTTTTTGAGATATTTTCGCTAGACATCTCGACAGCGTGTACTTGGCTTTTATAAATCAAATTGTTTGATACTTTATTATTTAATGTATATACCCATTTATTTACATTTTCTGTACTTTGTAACTTGGTATTAGATATCGAATTAGTGCCCGCAAGTTTCCGGAAGTCATATTCTGTAAAAGTTATAACTTCCAACATGGTTCGACATGGTGATACTGTGATATTGTGCTGGTTCCGTTTCACTAGCACTCTTAGGATCAATTTTGCCTCAAGTGTGATGTTTGGCATTGCAATGTTCCACAATTGCAATAAATTTTCATCTTAAGATTTTGTTTGTGACACTGGGTCCGAATTTGTCCTGGGACAAGGGACAAGGGACAATATATTGTGTTGGCCCCATTTCACTAAAAGTCTTAGGATCAATTTTGCCCCAAGTGTGATATTTCGCATTGCAATGTTCCACACATAAGACAAATGTTCATCTTAAGCTTTAATGTTTTGCGAGACGGGGTCTAAATCAATGATTTACTGGACGATATATATATTTTTTTTTTCTTTTTTTTTTTTACACTTCACTTCAGTCCGTTTAAGGCATCTACAGCACTCTACTAGGCAAGCTTGGATCCCTAACATTAAAATATTTTTGCCATTGACTAACATTATTTACATATAATTTAAAACTTACTTTAAAAATATATAGACAGATAGTGTTAGTATTGTTAGTCAGAAGGGGTGCAGTGATTAAAAGCCTAACACTATATACATGACAATAACAAGGTTCTTATGACTGATTTATCCAAGCTTATGCCTCATCACAGTGTAATTTTCTTTTGCTTTTATTAACAACATATATACAAGAATTTACATGAAAAATATCCAGCAACACAGAGAAAAAGAGAAATATATATACATAAATTAAATTAGAGGAGAAGTAAGGAAAAGTGAAAGCAAATGAAAAAAAAAGAAAAAAAAAAAATTGTGCGCATTATATTCGGAAATATACATTTTAAGTTGAATTTTTGAATCTTGAAATTTTTTGTGTTAATTTTTAAATTTTTGAATTTTGTTTTAGGATTTGCCAATATGAAATTATTCAGTTTTTTGCCAAATATTAAGAAATTAGAGCCAAGAATAAAATATTAATATGACAAAACAAGTTTGCAGAGTTAAATTTAGTTACAAAAATAGAATAGGAAAAGTGAAAGATAGAGATATAAGAAAATGTACAATACAATTAAAAACATAAAAACTGCTATTTGTAGGTAATAATATACATATAAACATAAATACAGTATAAAAACAGAACAATCTACTATCTGTAGGTAATAATATACATATAAACATAAATTCAGAAAGAAAACAGAACAATCTACTATCTGTAGACATAACAAGCACACATCAAAAGGGAAACTAGGTAGGAAAAAAAAAAGAAATAATGGTAATTATCTACTACCTGTAGACAAGAGAAACACATGCCGAATTATTTTAAAATCTTACCTATAATTTATGCTGAAAAAAGAAAAGTGGTGCTGTGCTGAAAGAAGAAGGATGAAAAGTTATTGACGTTTAAAATTTTTATAAAAGTATAGATAAAAGGAAAGAATTTTGGGTCAGTGTTAAGAAATAAAGAAGTTTCAGAGATAGAGAATGTGGAGGTACAGAGAAAGTTATTTATAAAAGTATTTACAAAGTGGCGGAATGGTTCGATGGCTGTACAATTTAAAAACATATGCTGTAATGTTTCTACCCCATATTTACAGTAATTACAAGTTGTAATAAGGTGCCTTAAACGTGCTGATAAAACTTTCTTTGTGGGGTGCGCATCATGCAGAGAGAGAAATAGGAAAGTTTGTTTGAAATCTATGAAGGGGTGCATAGTAACAGTTTTTAAATTAACAGTGCGTGTGGCAAGAAGTGCTTGATATATCTGTTTGCATTTTTTCAAATATCTAAGGTTAAAGTTGTGATCTTTTTGAATTTTGAGCGGTATTTTAAATTTTGAAGGGTAGTATAAAGTATGTGAATGTGCCAAATTGAAATCAATAGTATTTTTAAGAGGAATTCCGAGCCAATAATCAAAGAGTGACACCCACGGATTTTGATTGTCAATTATGACTTGGGACATCTGTTGAAATTGCATTGCCAAAACTTTTAGGTCTAAATTAGGGATCCCAAGTCCACCTTGTTCAGGATTTAAATGAAGGGTGTCACGTTTGATGAGTTCAAAGTTGTTATTCCATAGAAATTTGAAAATCGCAGAGTTTATTTGTTTCAGTGCGGACTTGGATGGTGGGACAATTCTTGAAACATACACGGACAGACTAATGAAATAAGTATTAATGACGATTAATATTTCCCTGAAACTGAGTTGTCTGTCTGTCCACCTTAAAGTCATACTTAAAGTCTTAGCCGCTATTTTATCCCAGTTTTTCCCAGTCTGACCCTAACCAAACCAAATACCTAACAATTTTATGACATCGCGGATCGAATGTTGATTTTGAACGGGTATAAAGTTCCTGGAATTGTTCATACACAATATTTCGGTTTTCTCTACATTTAATTTGGACCCTGATACCTTACTAAATCTATCAAATTCCTGTTATATCAAGCCAAATGATTGTTTCGAAGTGGTAATAGAAGATAAATCATCCGCGTGTTGAAATATTTTAATTTCTCGACTGAAATTAGGGGCCCTAATACCTTTAATACCATCATTGTTCTGAATATAAACTGCCAACGGATGAATTGCAATGGAGAATAGTGCCATGCTGAGAGGGCAACCCTGTCGGACACCTCTGACTCTGACGATATCACCAGTGAAGGCACCTGAAACCTCAACCTTACTAGTGATATCTTTGTAGAGTATGCTTACCCATCTGATGAAATATTGTGGAAAATTTAGACATTCTAATAAAATGATAATGTAGTTAATCTCGATTCTGTCAAATGCTTTTTCTTGGTCAAAAGTAGAAAGATTAGAAGGAATGTTTTTCTGATTGATATAAAGAAGAAGATAGTCAATGGATAGTAGATTGTTGATAATATTGTGTTTATTAAGATCATCAGCTGTGGTCGATACAGACATTGGATATTGAGGGTATAAAATAATTTAAAATGAGGCTGGCACCGACGGGAGACAGATGGATCAAACAATTAAAGATTAGGGTTTAAGATTAACGGGATTACGGTCATTAATAAATTATGTGAGAAATTTGTCTAATTAATGAAAATTAATTATGTGACTTATGTTTTGGAAAAGACGACACATGTTATCTTTGTCACCGTCTGTTTTTAAACTACTTTTTCTTTTGAAGATGGAATTGTGTTTTTGTTCATATATTTAATATTATCAATTTGATTTATATATTTTGTTTTATTAATCATTGTAATAAACATAACATTTACAAAATCTATACATGTATTCATAAAAAAAGCTTGTGTAAATGTTTTATTCATATCAACTTATTTGATTTATGAATGAGAATTTGGCCAAAATTTAGAGATGTATTTATATCTTGGTGCAAAGCTAATCTATATAGATACCCTCCCTTTTTCACTACTTTACTCTTACAAGGGGGCCAGTCTATGAAAATTAACCATCTACCGCACGTCTGATATTTGTGATAACTAAAATCTACCACTACAGCTTGGAATCACCCTCAGTCACGGAATGACTTTTCTGACAACACAATTTTCAAAATTTCTGCGATCTATTTTATGGGGTTTATTATTTTACATCATATATCTATGTACAAGTCCAATAAAATTTGTAAACCTGAATTTTGTAAATAAAAATATGTTCTTCTTTGAAGTTTATGATTGCTGATTTTTATGCAGCTTAAAGGTTTAAATAAAACCATTCTGGTTATATTGCTAGGAAAACACGACCAGATGTCAAACGGTGATTTTTGTCTATGGTTTCCATGCAGCTATTCATTTTAATTTCAGGCTAATGTGGTATATTGTTGTTAAGTTGCTTTAATCCGGTATGAATTCCGATATTGATAATCATTTAATCTTAATCCTTAATACTGGTGGTTAATTATCTCATATGTTGTTTTATATGTCACCTTTATAATGACGTTCTGCATGAACTGGACTGGGTTTTATTACAGCTATAGAAAAAAACTGTTTTAACTCAATAATAAATACATAATACAGAATATGTGATGATATATTATTATTATGTACTAGTTAAAGGGATTGTAAAGAGTTTTTCTTAAAATTGTATTTGCATCGCGAACACTGATATCATCCATTTCCACCATGCAACTTTTCAATCAGACGTCTGTGGTTCCTGCAATTCCAATTAAATTAGGCGTAGTATGACGTCACTATCGGAAACGTTGTTATATCGATATATGCAAAGACATTTTTTTGATAGTGACGTCATAAAATGCTTCGTTTTTTGTAGAATTGCAGGAAACACAAATATCTATAAATTAGTGTAAATTGATGCTATCATTCGATACTAATGAAAATTTTACGAAACCTTTTTACAATCTCTTTAATGTAATATAATAACATGAAATGAATATGGGCGGTTATGTGAGAATAAAAAAGGAATGATTCAGAAAATATGAAACTTACACAAACATCCAACATACTTTAAACTAGGAATTTTACTCACTTTTCTTATATGTCACACGGTATCTTAAATTGACGAGTCGTCATTTTAACATTCAAACTCAGATAGTTCTGGACACACACGGATTTGAAGGCTCAAATTTCGACGGTGAGCAGTGAACACTATTACTGATTGGCCTAGCTAAAAAATTCCCGTTTCTGAGACGAAAGAAGGAGTGGTCCCTTTAACATAACTTCAACTATTGACTAGTCACTTTTCAATGGTAACTGGTTTGCTTTTTTTATTACCCTAATCCCAAATATCCAGGAAACACAAATCATTTATTTGGTCTCCATTCCATATAAATAGGCATTATATTCATAGTTTACTAAGTTCTCTTCTGAAGGTCCAGGGTTCAATTACTGCTTAGGTCGAGAATCGAGATAATACCTTCGGATTTGAGGGGCGATTTCATGCTTCGAGTTTTCAACCTAGACCTCAAGATAAATGTTGACTAATAAACCACACTATTCTTAAACCAAAAATCTTTATAATATTTACTTTAACCTAATATTGATTTAAACAGTATTTATTTCAAAAACAACGTAAAAACAAATATACATATCACAAAAATGAATTAGGCGATCCAGAGATAAGCATGAAGCTTATGTCTCCTATTATTCTATTTCTACACTGTATATTTCAATATAAATTATGATAATTATAGAACTCAATCATAAAATATTTTATATTGTTAACTATGGTAAAAATCAATAATAATTATAAAATTATTATACACAAAAATTTAACTTTTTGTTATTTATGCCGAAAAGTAACCTTTTTGTTATATCTAATACAGTTATGACGATATGTAGCCTACACTAAACGTGTTTTACAAAGCAGGACATTGATTTTTAATCTAGTTTGTTTAATACGATATTATCATTCAGCTGTCAATGACAATTTTACAAATTTGAAGTGTGAGTCTTAAAAGAAGCTAGGCTTATTTCAATTCATTTTCCAGAATCTATGTACTTTATGAATATATCTATATTCATCGTGCTTCTCCTTGTATCGCATGCTCCCATGGTTTCTTCTGATTCTTCTACTAAGTCTTGATACTTTGCAGTTCTTCTTCTGTAGAGATCTTCTGCAGAAAGTTCTACTCTAAAACATTTTTTAAACAAAAGCCGTCTTTCGATTTATTTAGGGGGTTTTATGAACCTTTCCAGTCTTAATACAAAAGCCAAAATTATACACCAAGCTGTATTGAGTTATAACGAAAGGTGATCTAATCTTTGCCACATTTATCCAATCGTGAATCATACACACCCTGTAAACAAAGAAAGAGTTGATGTTTGAAACAGATACTATAAAGATCCTTGTGATAACATGCTTTTTAGGGTATAATATTTTGAAGCCTGCTCTTGCTTTACTACATTTGAGTTCAGCATCTCAAGTATAAATTAAAAATGAATTGTAGTCAGGAATTGCAATGAATCGGAAAACAATGATCTTGTAATAATTAAAGCAGATACTGTTTTATGATTTAAACAATATTTATTTCTATTTAAAGATGGGTTCCCTCATTTTCATTTATGAAAATCAAAATGCTAATACTTCTATGAATAGAAAGTAGAGGTGTTCTTATGACTAGGAAAATACCAGTTTGTCTCACATGTCCATAATTAATTCATAATTAGCTAGATTAGAAGAGAATTATCAGCAGAATTCCAATGAGTGACCGATCAAAAAAGGTCAACAAGTCTTTTTTTGTTTATCCAGACTGTACATACATGGTCATTTATGATTGGTTAAAACTTAAATTATATGCAATAAGAACATAATGATATGATCAAGAATACATGCTAATTCATTAGAAACACCAATTAATCAAATAGTTTGCTTAATTTGACACTAAAAAATAAGGAAACCCATCTTTAAAGTACATGATGTAAGATAAAACAATACAATATAGTCTACTCAGAGACAAGCATAAAGCATATACACGTATTAGTCTGTTTTGACAGTATCTATATACAAATTAGTTCAAAAATAATTATTATTTTTATAAATTATACAATATTATTGCAGTATATAAAATACTCTTTAATGTCTTCAATACTAGTGCAATGAAGCGAAAACACAAGATCTATATTTTTTTCATTTTCAATTTATGGAAAAGGAAGTAAAATTGAAAGTGTTTTTAGAAAGGGGATTTTTTATCTTATTTAAAATGCTTACTCAAAATATCTTTTCTAACATTAGTACAAAAAAGATGTTTATATTTTATTTTACTTTATGGTAAAGAAAATGGTCTATTTATTTATGCAATGTTGCCTCCTGTTGCCCCCAGATCCGCCTGAATTACGGTAACCTCGACAACTGAAACTATTTTACGGCCTTGACGGCGTCATAACAGAGTGAAGGGCAGTTGCAGTTGCTCACCGGACAAAAGTCAAGTCAACTCGATTTCCAATTTCAGGTGGAACCTGAACGTGAGCATCCTGTAGCACACGAGGCATCGGACGAACGACGCTTTTCTATGCCCCTCCGACCTGCATCAAAGAAAAATCCAAAGGATCGCGGCCCATGCCAAGGTTCAACCACGGAACTTCAGGATAGCGAGTTATATGTGCCTAACTAACTGAGTCCAACTCGGCTTCCATGACACACTTGAAACAACATAACTTTTCCAGAATCTTTCAAAGAACATTACATGGACAGGAAATGGAATGCATCGCGGATGCCATGATCTGGATGAGATGGATTTCAACCTGAATTATTTGATTTCATTTCAATAATTACTCCTGAAGCGACATTAAGAGGTAGAGGTCACATTAAATAACGGAGTACAATTTTATTTGTGAGGTTCTATTGTACATGCGGTTAGAACGTTAGTTCTTTACATGACGTCATTTGCTTAGCTACGTCGAGCGAATGGCGGCTATGGGTTCCAATCTAGATCGGCGTGTGAAAGTCCGATAAACCAAGGATCAACTGAAAGAAAGGATCTTTAACTGTGAAAGTTCTTATCCTTGTAAAATCCAGTTGTTTCTTTCTTTCTTTTTTTTGTATGGTATACTACTCTTTAGTAACGGAACACATTTTCATCATAATGCGGTTTTAAGGCGTAGCATACCATAAAATTGTGTTCCGTTTTTTAACGTGTAATAATTGTAATTATGATATGCAGATAATTTGGCAAATGCTCCTAAATGATTAATCTCATTTATTAATAATTTGCAATAATCAAAATAACGAGGAGTATTCAATACTATTCATGCGTATTATGTTAAATTTAAAGAGCGCCATCTTTTTCTTTCTATTTAAAAAAGACAAGGAAGTAGAATTTGAAAGGTGTTTTGAAAAGGGGAGGTGTTCTATTTAGCCAGCTATCGAGCTAGTGTACAGTAGGAATGTCGCTATTCATTAGTTTGTGTCTTTCGATTATTTTTGATTATGGATACAGCCAGACTGGTAAGTATTTAATCTATCGTATCGAGTTCTGCTAAATGATAGTAGCGGGGACAGCCTCCTGAACTTACGGTAAAAATAGGAAGAACGATTTAATGGGAGGAGGATTTCTGGTGGGATTGAGATTCCAAATGCTGAAGAGTTCTTGGAGCGAAACAGGGCGCATGTTTTCCATGGAGGGTGTAAGGGAGTTTCCACCCACCCGGCAAATTTTGTTGCAATCTGACATATAAATATTGAAGAGCAAATACATATGAGGATCATATTTTGAAATTTCTTGGTAATAAACAAGAAGAATTTGCAGTGGGGTTCAATCTATTTTTCTCGGAAATGGAGGCATTTGCCCAACCACTGACTTTTGGCTGAATATTTTCGATTAATTAGTTTACTCTTTTCGAGAATCTTTTGCTTTTTATATCTTGATTAGCTCATTGTGTGCGTACTTTGTCGGTTTTTGGAAGACTGATGAAACTATGCTAACTTACGAATCATGCGCTGTAATTTTGTATGTCGAGTTTCTGCATTTGATTCACGTTAAAGTGTTCTTACTAATGTCGAGAAATCGAATTTATTTCCATTTGAATTAAAGGGACAGATTCACCATCCGATTGTTGTGATCCTTCAACGGATATTAGACTGTTTGAAACCTAATACAAGACGCATTGTTACTTGTTAATCTGTACTAATTGAACTGTTAACTGGAATGTGAGACTTGATAATAGTGACTATAAGAACATTCTAAGAAAAACTGAATCCTGAATGTATTTCTGAAGTTTTAATGAAAATACAGTTTAAATCTTACTCTTATTCTTGCCCGAACTCACACCGATAATTCAATTGTAGCTTCAGGGTTGTTTTGTTTATAGTACAGCAACATAGCTGAAACAATCTTTCACTTGGTGAGACATTCTAGGTGGCAAACGGCTTGTGTCACTTTTAACTTAACGTTCATTATGAGAAAATAAAGGCTGTTGTTTTTGTTCACCCGGATAGCGACCTTTTCCGAACAAGTGGGCCCTGAGGAATCTCTGTACCAAATTTGGTGATGTATCACCAAGTGAAAAATTCTATGGAAATTTTATTCAATTTGTCCCACTATTAGCTACGCTAGTCAGTAATAGTGTAACATGCATGGTCTAAGGAAGGGGACATCTCTAATGATATAATAATCATTTAAGTCATTATACTATTTATCAACATTCTTTTGAATAGAAAAATTACTCGATGGATAAAAATAACATTTTCAAAATCTTAACTTGATGATTTAAGTGGTTCAGCCATCTGATTGGTCAGTCACTAAAATGGATTCTGAATTCAGTTTTTTTTATCGCTGCTTCCCAACCTTTATAATCAATTCCCCCTTGACAAAAATCCCCCGCCATTCACCCTAATAGTACTGAAAAACATCAAATAACTAAAAAAAACTAAAAACTTAAAAGTAAGATACGCAGTTCGTATTATATCGTTTTCAATGTCAAACCAGTCATTCCGAGGATCAGCGATTTCAATTCCCCCACAATCCAAACTTCACCCCCGAGAATTTCGAATTCAAAAGCTATTTATGAATTTACTGAGCATATTTTCGTGTTTTAATATTAAGAGCTAAATCTATTTGGGAGGAGAAATGGAAAGTTAAAACTAAGTCTAAGTAATAATTATCTATTTGCAAAATGAAATTTAAATTTGTTCCTGTTGCTGGAGATGAAAAATGGAATACCAAATTACTCGAGGTGCTGTTGCTTATAATAAAGAAATACTAGAGCCACACGTGGCACAGAGTGGGACTTTGCAAATGTAGCAATTTGCTAAAGACCCTGAAAAAATCAACCATCAACGATAATTAAATTAAGCGCAAGAACAGTCTAAAGTTGATAAATTTTTATTTTTTAGAAGATTCTAATACCGGAAGTAGACGCCAGACCTCACAAATAAAAGTATCAGCAGATAGCCAAGGTCAATGACCTTTGATCTTGTAAAGGAGAAGGTCTAAAACGGGCAAGATCACGAGATATAAGTCATCAAATTTCAAATTGCACACGGCTATAAAACCAGAAGTTGACATAGGACGGCAAACATAAAAGTATAAATAAATAACCAATGTCAATGACGTTTGATCCTACAAAAGTCAAAGTCACGAAGGTCAAGGTCAAAAATTGAAAATTTTGAATTTCCAAAACCTGTTCCTTTTTTTGAACTATGAAGCGGAAACAACCGAACTTCTAAGACAAAGTGGCTCAATACATGAGGTAATTGTATGCAAAGTTCCATTTTGAACAAATGTATACTTTGCGAGTTATGCCCTTGGCCAAAAATGTCAATAATGAGTAATTTAACCCTGATGTGCCACACCCACGTCAATTTTTTTTGCATAGGTTACTTGATATTCAAAATGTTATGTCGTGTTCCAAATATCAAGCTTCTACATCATACAGGTAAAAAGGTATAGGTCAACAAAAGTCAACAAAGGTCAAAATCGAAAAATGAAAATAACCAAATGTTAAAACCCGTTCATTTTTTTGAACTATAAAGCTGAAACAACTGAGCTGTTAACACAAACTGGCCAAAAGGATGAGGTAATTGTGTGCAAAGACCCTTTTTGAACAAACGCATCCTATGCAAGTTATGCCCCTGCCTCTAAATGTAAACAATTAGTAACTCAACCCGGATGTGCCACGCCCACATCAATTTTTTTTGTCATAGATGAATTCGTATTCAAAGTGTCTTGTAGTATTCCAAATGTCAAGGTTCTACATCAAATAGGTCATAAGATATACATACACCAAGCTCAAAGAGACACATATATTGTCAAAAAAAAAACCCTCAAATTTGAAAAAAATCAAGAATTTCAATTTTCCTTTAAAAAAACGATTGTTATATATCAATATAAAGTGCATGAGAAGGACATTAGGAAACCAAAAAATTAACCCTCTAGGTTAATTAGGTCACGTGCCAGAGCAGTCCAAAGTTGCGATTTTGGCTTTTTACAGACAGCTATAAAACCGGAAGTTCATGTCGGAGGTCAAATGTCAAAGTATCAACTGATAGCCCAGGTCAATGACCTTCAACACTATAAAGGTCAAGGTCATAAAAGGTCAAGGTCAAAGTTTAAAGTTTGAAAAAAATTCAACCGGAAGTTGCAAAAAAGGAAAATCGAAATTCAAAATTCGGCTCCCAATGTTTTTAGCGCAATCGATTGCGGAAAACATACACATCAATTTTGAGCATATCAACATTTACCTTGAGGCCCCATTTTGAGTGTTACAAAAGTGTGTTTTCAATATGGCGGCCGAAGTATCACTTCCGGTCTAGATTTTATTTTAAAATCGGCCAAAGAATTTTATTTGCTAAAGATTAGCTAAATTTTGTTGACCTACATAAATTACACCGGAGGTTATTTAACTGGAAGTAGATTTGAAATTCAGACGCTTGCCTGTTTAAAAGCGGACATGACGTACAACATTTGACTGTACCAAATTATTAACATTAATGAACACTCTTTGCATTAAAAATTTCAGATCAATCGATGCAAAAGCAAAAAAATTGAAAAAGATTTGAAAAATTTGATCGAAAAAGTGAGCCACGAATTTTCAAATTTCGTAATTGTATAAGTGCTATCAGGTCAGAAATTACAGGTAGATTGTAAAAATGAAAACCCGAAGAAAATCGATGCAAAAACTCGCCTTCTAGAGCCGATTTTCGACTTTTTGCACATGTTGAACTGTGGCACTTCCGGTTTTGCAAAAATATTCCAATTTATATTTAAGAATGGATATTTTGATAACAAACAATCATAAATGTCCATATCAGTACAGACTGGTTATTAAAAAAAAGACTAATTTATCTTTCTCGAACGGTCCCTCGTCAGAAAATTCGTCTGCGTTACTTTCCTAATTGACTAATATCGAGTAGGGACTAGCAAGAAACACTGGTATTTTCCTAATCATTAGAACACCCCTTCTTTCGATTGGTATAAGTTTAAGTCGTGTAATATAAAACCCGAAGGCCAAAAGAAACTGTACTACTTTAAAAGTGAATTTAAAAGTGTCCTTCAATTCTCAGATTTGACCTTTACCTTACTGACTTGTCCTTCACCTTACTGATTTGTCCTCTACCTTACTAATGTCTCTTCATTTCATTGATTCTTTCCTCACTTTACTGATTTGTCCTTCATCTTACTAATTAACCATTACCCTGACTGAATTGTCCTTCACCTTACTGATTTGTCCTTCACTTTGCTAATTTGTCTTTTCCTTACTGATTTGCCATTCATCTAATCGATTTGTCCTTCACCTTACTGACTAGCACTTCACTTTTTCGCCTTGGCCCTTACCTTACTTATTTGTCCTTCATCTTATTTATTTGTCCTTCTCAAAGAATTTATTTAAATGGCAATGACTGGTTGGGGTTCGTCTTCAGTTACGAAAGTCGAAGCCCTAGGCAGTCACATACGCCTTTATTGTGAATGATATTGGACAGTGGTTTTCCTGTTAGTTTTTTGAAGTTTTTGTACCCCACCTCACTTTGAGCTACATGTATTTTGACGCCTTAACCGGAAACCACACGTTTGCCATTTGTTGTGCTAGTTTTGTTGACTTATCAATCGGTTTTAAACATTTCAATCCAATCATTTAAATTGTGTTGTTTTTTATCTAGGGTGTTTTCAAACCGTGGTAATGTTTTTTTGGCCTTCAGTTTATAGATGAATAAATTAACTCAAGGAAAGCCATCTTTAACTCCTTTACTTTTTTGTTAGTTTCAGAGTTGTGTGATAGTAAACAGTTTTTGCCCTTCACATACCAAACAAATAGATCTGTAAATTACAATGAAACAACAACATTAAGTGATAGGTTTATGAGAGAAGGATGGTATGGAACATTCGACTTTATCATTCCGACAGTAAAACCTGCTAGTAGACACTGTGGTGCTAAATACCCAATCTTTCTACAAAGTAAGTATAATACCATCATTTCCGAAATTATTATATATTTCTACCTAGTAATATTTTAGTAGGTTATAATGACGCAGAACGGACAGCATAAGTCCAGTAGGGTACAGCAGCAAAATATCGGTACTGGGAGCCTGGACCGCATTCTTGACCGCTGGGTTGACATTTTTGCCTTTCTTGGTGTGTGATGTTATTATGCACTAGATATGACTAAGCAGCAGTCAGATGTCACTAGATGTTTCTAAGAATCATTTAGATATATATATATATATAATGTAACTGCAGACAGTACTGTTTCGGCCTTCTGGGCCATTTCAGTGCAGTGCTGATACTGGAATTGAGGTTTGGCTATATAGCCACCTCAGATGATCCCACATATTTGGTGTCATCGCATTATGCCAGCGTGCTCGAACTAGGAAAATGCCGATGGATCGCATATGGACCATAATAATACCGGACCACCTAATCCCGGACCAGACCAATACCGGACTACTTGAAGGAAAGTCGAACTACCCGACTAAAGGCGGCCCGGTTTACATCACTAGCATGTACATTGTAATTTGTATTTGTATTAGTGACTGAGGTAATTAATATTAATGATATCACATGATGATCATACCAGCAATTCAACACGTTACTCCATCTATCCTGTTTTGTTAATATAAACACCCAAACATGGTTTCAAATAGATTTTGAGCAATGTTTTTTTTTTCGACAAAGAAAAGAGTAAAATACCATGCGATATAAAGATAAGATCTTTACAAGGTTGGCAGACGATTTTGAAAACATAATCTCCATAATCTGAGATATCAATGAAGCTGATTATATGTATATTGTTATACTGTTAGTTGGTCACTCCCACGTTTGTGAATCAGCTACAGCAGCTTGTTGGTGAAGGGATCCAGTTTAAAGGGACAGATTCGCCATTCGTTTGACCACTTGTACTTTAGTTTCAGAAGCGGAATTATCCAGAATCCAGAATTATTCAGAATTATCCGCGTTTGAATATATATAGGTGGATTAAGGGATTCCATTTTTGACGTCATTTTGGCGCACTGGTTGACCGTCTCAATCTGCGTGATATACTAGATGACGCTCGATCAACATGACGTAGGTGACTATAGCACATCAATGACAATTATAGACATCTGGATATTCCAATCGACTCCCTTTGAACTTGCAGTCAAGCTACTCAAAGAATAATTTGTTTTCTTTCGTTAAAAATCGGACACGTTGAAAATGTGTTAAGGTTACTTGCAGGATTCTAATTTGGGGATTGGTACCAGATGAAATATAACACTTTTTGTTATCTAATTAATCTGCAGCCAAATCTAGCATGCTCTTTCCTAAACAAATCAAGTTCACCTAGGCACGCTCCAGGTTTGAGAAAAAAATCATAATAATCTCATACCATATTAGTATTTAATTTTAATAAATCATATCATCCTGGATTATGATGGAACTTGTTTTTCTGTCACGGTTACAGCAACCTACGCTAGTCAACAATGACCGTTCATTGACGCTTGACGGCCAGACTATTTTTAGACGGGGAAACTCCCGGATGTGACGTCAGCTCAAATCCTCTTATAGAAAGGGAAATTGCTATTTCGAGATATTTTTTAAGGAACTGTGCTATTTGTACATTTCGAGTACTTCTGATATTATGTCCATTTAAATCCAGTCTAAAAGGTTATGAAAGCAAGCCCATCATTTCAGCTACCTATGAACAAATCTGATTGAAATTATATTACAATGTTGTTTCTTTTTCTAATATGTTTGGCTCATTGGAGACTATAATCACAGAAAAAAAAAACAAAAATAAATGGTAATCTAATTTTAAGTGGCTTTGGTTTGTCCAGATAGCTAACGAATAATATTTATGTTATGCATGTATTGGCATTCAACCTAAGTACCAGTTATTTTTTCTTATATTGTTTACTTTTTACTAATAGGTGAGCCAGCACAGGAACGAATTATAGTAGACGTTACAGCTTGTATTCGTGATTGTACAAACCCAGTAGATATCAAGGCGTTGAAGTGCTCTGACCGACTAACCGTATACAAATTATTACGACCACCAACTAGTGACGCTGCATATTGTCTAGGTAATGTTGCTTTTGGCATGGGAAAGGAAAGTAATTATGTCAGCCTACTCTTTTGCAATTTCCAACAAATTGTAGCAAATGGTGCAACTATTATTCTACCACCCGACACCTTTTTCACGACAACCACTCAGATTTGCATCATGAGCAACCATGTTGTTTCAATCGCAATCGATTCTCGATCAGTTTCACATTTTTCTTTCAAAATGGTGTTCGCGAACAAAAGTCCTGTCTACTAAACTTAAATTCAATCAGCCCTCAACACGATGTATGTTGTTTGAATGAACATCTTGTAAGCCTAAAAATGAACATTATAATTTACTCTCTTTCAGATGGACTGGAAGCTGGTAAGTGTATCTTGGCTCTTTCGTGGTAGGACATTCCGTTACATTCTTTCATTACAGATCATCTATATGTCCTTAAAAGCACAAAAGTGGACGCGAAATTCCCTCATAGGTCTGCGAGCCGAAGGCCTGTTGGGAGTAGTGCTGGGAATCGAGTTTAAAATTATCATCGATTATCGGCAATATATCGTTAGGCATTTCCGATCGATAATCGATAAAAATCGTAATGTTGTCAAATTTTAGGTCAAGTAGACGACTCATTTCAAGTCCTATTAGGCTGCCTACCACTTACTTGCATGTAATGCTAGTGTTAGATACTAGTATGTGTATTGTGTTTATTATCATGTTCTTCGCTATGTGACCAATCTTTTTGTTTTAAAGACGTTTGGAAGATAAGTTTTCGTCAATATCGCCATCGGCATGAATGTACCGTTGAATGGTAAAAATAATTGTCTTGATCACACGTTCTTGACAACCAAGACTAAGATACTAACCACCGTTGTTATACGAATTGTGATTAGCCTTCTATTTATAAACAGCACTGATTATCCAATCAGCATTGTCGTTACGTAAACAGACTTGATAAAAAAAGGGAGACAACTACAATCGTGTGAAAAATAAAGGGAAAGTCATGCCCAAATATCGGTACCTGTATTCAGTTAATTATATATACGTATAATAACAAATGTTTGAACTAATTTATTGTGAATGAAATTTTTCTTATTAATGATTGTTATGATCATATACAATGAAAGAAATGGAAGAACATACGACAATAAAGACTTTAGCTTAGTTTATTTTGCGGTACGTGACTGCCTGAAAGCGTGTTTTTATTATGGTCCCGGGCCGGAGTCGAATATCCTTGGCCCCGGGAGTAATTTAACAGGTTATGTTATTTTTTGCGATAATCGATTTTGAAATGAACCATCGAAAAACGTTATCGGTACATGACATAAGAGCGATAATCGATTTTTCGATAATTATCCCAGCACTAGTTGGGAGGCGGGTGAGGGGGTTTTCTGGCTGGTTTACGCCAGAAAATTTTGAACAGTTAACATGTCGGGCGAAGCACAACTCCAAGACGCGTCTGCCCGAGGTTTTTGTTGCGATTGCTGCGTAAAAAGATAATATTTGGGGAGCTCTAACAGGGTTGCCCATATTTTGTGGCTGAAGTGCCCGTGTTTTACCAGCAACAAGGATGTAACATTTCTATTTCATTTCGTTTCTTTCAGACCCACTTAATTTCAGAACAAATGCCACTGTCAACACAAACTTAAGACTTGTTCCTGGTTCAGACTTTGAAGAGGAATTCATTTTCGAGTGTGTTTTTCCGAACCCAAGAAATAGTTCTTTAACATACAAGGCGACATGGTGGGTTGATTTATTATTATAGTTTCATTCCAACTCCAAACAAGGTTTCGGTCAAACCTTCAATAACTCCACTATTTCAAATGAAATATAATGTATGGAGTTTTATGTCCTACTGCACCATTTTGGCTAATGAAGGCGGGCAACGCCTTGCAGGGTGCAATGAGAGAAATTTTGCCAGAGCAGAGGCATTACCCTGCTCTTTTTCGATTTAATGTCGAGGGATCTTTAACGTGTACAGCCTGTAGCCCTCGGGCTACTGTCCCATACGTACGACTAGACGCCTTTTCCTCGTCAGCCCCTATTACCTGCATCATTGACAGTTCGGATTCTGACAATTCAGACAATTCGTGAGCGATTGAAGAACATCGATGATAACCCCTCTAATGACATTATTTCAAACCAAAATTTTCTTCACAATTTACCAATATTTTGTTTCGCACTGGATAAAGATCATGTTTATAACGCACCTCACCTTTAAAGTTATTAATCGATTTGTGCATACACAAGAACAAGTACTACATGTTCTTGTTAAATACCAGTATAGGCACTGACTGAAATAGATTAGTTGTCTGATGATCTCACAGCATAGAATTCTGGCCAACAACATGTTTCAATTACTGTTTTAGAATTTCTTATTGTATTGTGCATGCAGGTTTGTAGATGACGTGGTTGTTTTCGAGTCTCAATACACTGATTATAATGATGTCAATAAAATCAGAAGTTTTACGGATACAAGGCTAAGGGACAATAACATCACTACACTCGGCTTCCAGGTATTAATATAACCCAGGTCATTATTTCAGAAATAGAAACTATTCCAAACCACAATTATAAATTAAAATATCAATGAAATTTGAAACAAAATTAAGGGCAATATGTGTATCCAAAGATACAATTCAAATCGTGGTGCAAAAATTGGTCTTGGTGAGTTTCTTGATGTCGTAGACCTGTTTTTAAGTTTTGTCCCATTAACTACCCATAATAATTCTGGGTTTTATGATTGCAAACAGTTAGGCTTACAGGATACGCGAGTACTAACTTGAAAATTAAAAAAAAAAATGAATGGCCCTAATACGCTTACGTAAAAAAAAATGAAAAAAAAATCGCGTTAGATGTATCCTGACCCTTACCTTGACTAGTGCCCTCTTACATCAGCAAAGGGACGCATGGACGCTCCCCTCCCCACTCCCCCTCAATGAAATCCTAGCTACCACACTGGGTTAAAGGTTTCTTATAAATTTTTCATGTATGTTAACATGTGCCTTTTGGCGAAACAAAGTAGAATCGGCTCATCAATGGGATGTACATAAGTATATTTACTAAATTGTAAATGAGGATTGATTTGTTGTACTTACAGCTTCGTTGTGATATCAAAGCTGCCATGATGGTTGGCGGAACCCAAAGAAAGAGTTTACCTTCATCTAGTAAACAAAAAATCATTGGAATCATAGTGAGTCACCAATATTTTTCTCTGGTTGTTATTTGGGTTGTAGTGGTTCAGTGAGTTAGACCCTTGCTCGCTAACCTGGGCTTCAGGATTGCACCCCAGCATAACCCTAAATAATGTCACCGTCCTGGCAAAATGTATTATTTGAACATGGCGTTCGTCTTCATTTTTGTGAACTTGAAAGTAAACCTTGACCTCTTTTCATTAACATTATATCATGTTCAGGTTTGGACTCCGGTTTTAAAGATAAAGGAAGGCGAAAAGGCGAAGATAATGATTAAATCTACAGTTCCTATTGGCTGTGCTGAACCCGAGGGGTGTACATTAACAATTACTGCTGATATACCCCAAGAAGGAGAAGATCAATGTGAACCTACTCCTACAGCTAATGGTGGGTGTGGTATTTCTATCAAGGCTTCAGAATGGAACGAGTTTTATCACTTAGAGATCACTTCAACTATAACTGAGGATTATGGACAAACTGTTACTCAAAAAAAAGTATTTCTACGAACACAAGGTTTATATTTCGGTCAACGTATCTGGCAGAATTACTTCCTCGAACCAGTAACGGTAATTTTAACTTAATTGGTGTTTTCGACCTTATAAAGTGTACATAAAGCGCTCCTTTTGTACTATTTTATGTATATATCTAGTTTTTCAGCTTAGGATATGGAGGCGGGCACCAGTACAAATAAAACTGTGTCATCAAGGTTTTTTAATTTTGGTTTTGGGCGTCAGATCTTTTGGTTTGACAAAGTCACTTCCGATAGCCCGGTTTCTGATGTTCATCTGAAATATTGACAATTTATCATTGAATCCAAATGATGCAAGAGTTACGCGTGTTCGCAATCAAAAACAAAAATTCGTTGTTTTCATCCAATTTGAACTATTTGTGGTATTGTAACTTTGTCTCGATCCTTTTTTTGAAACAGAAAATTGATTTTTTTATTTAAAAAATTTGCAATTTTTGAACATTTGAAGTTCCATATCAACTGGGCAACAGTTTGTTTTTTCAAAAAGGGAGTCAATAATGTATTACAAAAATTCATAATCCATTTTGTATAACATATTGAAACTCTTTCGACTTATCACACGTTAATGTGATTTTCATAATCTTAATGTACTATTTATCCTCTTTTTAACGCTGTTTGTTACAATATAACTAATCACAAAACATTTTTAAAAAATGGATGTACGTTTGGGTTTTCTCATTGTATTGGCCTTTTCATGTATGTTAACATGTGCCTGTATTATGTTTTACATTTTTTATACGTTGTTGTATGTCGTATTTCGAGTTCAGCTACTTCGTCTACCAATACGTCAATGTTTCCGTCATTTGTCAATGAGATTTTCTCGGTGTTCAGAGAATGGTACCTTAGGTCCCTACTCTTATAGTTGGCTGTTCATACTTCATAATTTCTAACTTATTTTCAGATCAATATAGTCAAGAATACATCACTTATTGAAGGCAAATTATGTCAAATTCACAACGATCCGTATCTCAAGGATTTCTACAGCAGCACGAGGTAACAGATATACTATCAATTACAGAGAGAATGCCTAACCAACTAAACGTTCTATATATGACACAACAGTACTGAACACATATGCAGAAAATGGTCATTATGCGAAGCACGGATATTTGTAGCTTTGAGAATACACCTTTAGGGTATGGTTTTGGGCAGGAACTGAATATTGAACAATTTAGGGATATTTGTCAATCGGGACTTTTCCAGATAGATGCTTATGCATTTTTATACCCTTATAATACGTTAAGCATATGTTCGATCTATAAATAAACCAAGTACTAACGATTTGAACCGCAAAACGGATCCCGAAATCCAAAACAACATTTTGACGAAACATTGGTAGCAGCTAATGAACTTTTCACGTGAAGTATATCAATCATTGGCATTTTGATTATAATCTTTTAATTCAGGAGATCAATTCAACTAGCTGGTACATTCTACTTATTACAAATGGATAATGTGGAGGTCCAAGTGAATATAACGGCTTGCACTAGAGGGGGAGGAGGCTCATGTGTTTGTGGTGTTGTAGTAAGAGTAGGAAGAACTGCCTTTATGATCAACCACTGTAACCTACAAAACTGGTATATTGACTATATATTATGTGACGATGGTGGCGATATTCTTGATGTAAGAAAAAAATATGAAACAAAGTTTGAGGTAGGTTAACTAAATGTGAAATAAGTAATCAAGATAAAAAAAAGTGTACAAATTATAGAACAGTAAGCTATAAAAGTGATTGAGAAAAGAAACAAAGTTTGAGGTAAAAACATAATCGGTGTAAAATATCAAATATCAAATATCAAAGTTTATGAATTATGGAACAGTTATAAAAGTTATTGGGGAATTAAATTTACTAAGTTATATCAAACACAATTGTTTTTTTATCCTATACAAAGTACACTGGAATGAATCATTTTACATTATTATTAATTAGAATTTGTTAGATTATTTTGGAATTTATTGTAAGAAACATTGATAGTATCTTTTTATGTAGATATATTTACCAAGCGATACAAAAATACAGATCGATGTGAAGGATAGAACTAGTAACAACTGGTTGAATATATATATAAACCCGTCAGTAAGAGATATTGGTAAAACATTTGGTTTATGTGGTGAATTAACAATTGATTCACCAGCTGTACAATACAATGGCGCATATTTTAACTCATTACGGTAATAAATAGTAACACGTATTTTTGTTTCTCAAATTCAATCTTTTACTGATATATAACTGTCAATAACATACAAAAAATGCATTGAAAGACATAATGGTTGACTGGACAATCAAGGCCACGAAGGAACTGGACTGTGAACCCTTTTGCCTGACAAGTTCCTAATACTTTAAGTTGCATAGCCACTGTTTTGCAGACACTAAAAAACCTTACAGGTCGAATTCGATGTTGCTTCAAATTAAGTTATAGTTTTTGCACACTTTTTCCTTACACATTTTCCTTGAGAACATTAGGGGCTTTCAATCTTTCTTTTTCTATTATCCCTGTCAGGGTCCTTGATCGATTTCATTACCCCCCTTTCTCCTATAAATCCCTTATAATTCTTTTATGTTTTTCCTGCAATTATTTTCAAGCCTGACTGAATAGAACGACTTAAATTATAATTGTCTAAAAAAATCAGTACCCCAACAAATTCCAAATTACCCCTTTAGTGGTAATTATCCACAGGTTGAAAACCTCTGATCTACATGTATTATAAAGTGATCTTTATTTTTAACTTTCAACTAATAACACAGTCGTTGAAGAATTCAATGAATAAAACTACTGTCCTTTGCCTTGATCAAAATTAAAAGTGTTTACATTAAAGGGATTATAAAGAGGTTTTCTCAATTTTTTAAGTATACCGGGGACACTGATAGCATCAATTTGCATCTGTACACGTCTAAAATACAAAATGGAACACTGAATTATCAAATTATTTATTTATTTAGAGTTAAGGCAGACATGAACCTGTTTAATCCGGGCAACTGGAAAGCCCTTCCTGAGTGGACACCTACAGACACTAACAGATTCGAACATTGTCGATGTGATGAAAAAGATGACGATAAAATAGACACAACTCTGAACTGTACTCGAGTACCAGGGGCGACAACCTGTTCCCCAGACGAGGACTATGATCTGTTTCATAAAAAGAGATGTATCAATCCTTCACGAAAGAAAAGATCACTCCCTCGGGGCTCACAACCTCAAATATTACACCACAGACGACTAAGGCGGGTAAGTTCCACATATGATCAATGTTTAAGTGACGATTTGTTGCGATTTACGGGGTATATTATGAAACATTATAAATAAGTCCGTACAAGCAAGACAATTCGTTCATCAAAGTCTCGTCCAAAGCATGGCAAAATCAAGAGTAAAAACAATACAGTAATGGACTCCTCCAAAGACAAGTACTATCAGGTGTTTCGAAAAGAGTAAGAATGGTCTGCTTCGTCGTAAAGAAGAGTTGGGAAGTGGACTGTTTTGATTAACAAATAATAATTCAGACCACAAAACCATGATAAGAGTCTTCTGACATTAATGGAAAAACAAAATTGACTTAAAAAAAAACCCTTTATTGTTGAACAATATGATAAGGGATTTAGTTATAATTCCTTTAGTACTTCTCGTCTTTTTTCCTTCACTCGTGATTTTGTCTCATATCATTGAAGTTTGGCCCTGATCGATCCTACGATCGACATTTGCAGAGGAAATTAAAGAAATGAAGTTTTAAGTTTAAATTTCTGCTTCTTTTTAGGGAGTAAAGGTTATAACTTTGTACTAATGACAAAGTTACGAAAACACAGGCACAGTACCTATAAGTTTTAAGTTCTTTAATTTGAATAAACAAAGTGTGTGTTAGTAATTAATAATAAATGTTAGTAAATCCGGATTCTGAGCACTTTTATCTGTATTTTGATAATAGGAAATAACGTTTTTATTCTAGGATGTAAGTTGGAAGAATGGATGGACTATGGACAGTGCTAATGAATATTGTTCTGGTCTGTTTAATAATTCTATGGTTATTAAGAGATGTGAAGGTATAAGAGGTATTAATATTGAAGGGGCTATAGAAACATGTTTCAGTGATATACAGGTATGTGAATCTTGATATGATTTATAAATAGACCTGTTCGGAACATTCCTTCAACTTCCAAACTGTTCTATACCTTCCTTTATGGATGGAACCGCACAACTAGAATAGGAATATGAACTCCAACTCTATATGCTGGTTAGACTGAAACATTTGTCTCTTTTTATATATAAAAAATTAACACAGCTTACAATGCTCCAAGAAAACCATTTTTAAACCAATCGTATGTTTGAATTTTAAATAACAAAAAACAGTATGTTTTTCTAGAATATAAACACTAGTTCTTTTTGAAAAGAGCAGATATCATGCTTTCGACTCCTGATCCGGATTAAAAAATCCTGATATTCCTGAAAATGGAGTTTAATATACAATATACTTCATAAATATGTGTGAATCAAAGTAAGCGACTCATTGACCCGGTGTGTAACCCTTAAAGCGAACAGCACACATTATAATACACATTTATGTATAAATAAACCCCACATCCCGAGGGATTTTCCAAAGAAATGGTTTTAAAAATCGTAAAAGCCCGAGGGGAATTATTTGATTTGAATTATAATTCGGCGAGACTTTTTTTTATTTTAAGTTATTGATAACTAATAAATTAAATTGAAATAAGGGATACAACTTTTGTCTACAAAACTCAGTCAGTTTAGCCATCGACGACCAGTGAATTAGACTTTTCATTTGTCGGTCTAAAATGGGATTCTGTAAAATGCTTACATAATATTTTATATAATCTTATTATTATAAGACTGCTGTAGGGATGATCAATTATATAATATTAAGGACATAATATATCGAAATCACTAACTTAAAACGAAAGGTAAGACAATTGCTCGAACACAACTTGCATGTACCAATGACCGCGATCTCTCTCTTTTGTAATAATGGATTTTCCGTCTAAGGGTCGCAACTCGTACTTACAAAATTGGTCAATTCAACGTGCAACCAGTGGGTTAGACTTTCTATATGTCTAGGTTTTGATAGCTATAGATTCAGGTATATCAAATCTCGTAGTACAGTCTTTTATGTGAGCGATTTTATGAGAAAACAATAGATGACGTCACTAGAGATGGTTTGATAATTATTCTGCAAGTAGTACAGATAGCCTAAACCACATCAACACCAGGAATCATTGATGAAACTTTATTTATGTTAATTTTTATGAGTGGGGTAAAAAGAATTAACAAAAATACAAAATAAATTACTCCTTCGGTTAGAGTTACAAAATTACTGCAGAATACCAGAATACATAATGGGGATAGTAAAAATTTCAAATAAAACCTTCATTGAGACAATATATGATATTTGATCTATAAGCCTATCACATGGTCTTAAATGTGAAAATAACATGGGAGAAAATCCAACGGATATTGACTTGTTAAGCAAACATATACAGATACCCAATAAGATTAACAGAGAACCAATAAAGGCCCATATTGAGTCGTTCAATCCCTGCATCAGTCATTATACGAGGGCTCACGCCCCAAACAGAAGATATCTACCGAGTGATGTTTCAATTCGTATGATATATGATGATTTTAAATCAACTGCTGTTCAAAAATGCAGCTATGATACATATTGACAGGTTATCCAAGATATGAAGATCAGTTTCACTAAATTGGGTGAAGAAAAATATGAGGTATGTCTCCAGCATGAGCTACATGTCAAATCAGACCACGCTGATCTTTCTGATGGCGTTACCTGTGACAGATGCAGTACCTGGAAGAGACATAACGAGGCAGCTGCATCAGCTAGAGCACACTATCAAACTGTTGCATCTAATGCAGATGCAAACATATTGATAAGAAGTGTTGATCTTCAAAAGGTTATTATGCTACCTCATATGCCAGGTAACAAAACCGCAATTTTTAAGAAACGCATCATTGCTTTTAATGAAACGTTCGCTGCAGTTGGTAAGCAATCAAAGAAACCATCACACATTAGAGAGAGATCTTTGTCTGTTTTATGGCACGAGCGAATAGGTGGTAGGCAGGGCAAAGAAATTGCCTCCGCTTTTGTGAAAGCTCTGAAGGAGATGCAGAGCATATTGTACTGTGGCTGGACAACTGTGTTGCTCAAAACAAGAATTGGTACCTCATTTCTGCCTTATTAACTTTGGTTAACAATAATGATGTTTTAGCTCAAGACGTAACATTGAGGTATTTTGAAACCGGACATACATTTATGTCTGCTGACTCTGTCCATCATCAGGTAGAGCAGCAAATGAATCGTCAACAAGGTGGCAAAGTATTAGATTTTCCAGATTTTGCAGATGTTGTATCAAGGTGTTCTAATGTAGAAGGTTTACAGATGTCAAATATTGATTTTCGTGATTGGAGTCCTATCCATTCTGCAGCCAAGATGAAGAAATCTGGAATTAAGTTGACCCAAATGGTTGAAATAAAAGTGAAGCGTGGGTCGAAAACTCTGTCCTACAAATTGAACCATGATGATCCCGAGTTCATGGAATTGGACTTCACAAAAAAAGGAGCAATGTTGGTGTTTCCTAAGAGACTGCGCCGGAAGAACAGAGGAATACCCCTTGAGAAGAAAACTGATATTGTTGAAATGTTGTGCCCCATGATGCCTACAAATCGGCGTATATTTTGGACCAGTTTTGACATTGATAAAATCTGTGAAGATCTTATCAATGAATCTACAGAAAAATATGAAGGTTCATTTTCATAAAATCATCTTGTTTCAGTATTGTATTTGATGAAAAAAAATGTTCTTTTTGTTGTTTGTTTTTCTGTATGATTTACCAATATGATAAGCTTAGCTTAAACGGCTTCTCAACACACTTTTAGACATATTTCATTCCCATCAATAACAATTTCCAGGACTAGAAGTACTAACATTAGAAATAAAACTTTCAGGGGTGGTGTATTATCTAAAATTGTTAAAGATGGGTTTCCTTATTTTCATTTATGAAAATGGAAATGCTAATACTTATATGAATAGAGAGAAAGAGGTGTTCTAATGATTTGGAAAATTGTGTCTCACATGTCCATAATTAATTCATAATTAGCTAAATTATAGAGAATTTCCAGCAAAAATCCAATGAGTGACCGATCAAGAAATGTCAAAAAGTCTTTTTTCTTTATCCAGATGTACATACATGGACATTTATGATTGGTTAAAAGTGTTAATTATATACAAGAAGAACATAATATGATTAAGAATACATGATAATTCATTAGAAACACCAATTAACAAAATAATTTGCTTAATTTGACACTAGAAATAAGGAAACCCATCTTTTATTATAATTGTCCAATTTCTCGCTTTACCTATTGTTCCAGTAACCCTTTTCAGAATGCAAATTCGGCTTATTGTTTCTATTTAAACTGTTATGTTGTCATAATTATATTGTGCGATACCACAAAATGTGAGATACTGTCATTTACCTTCGTATGGGAGGTAATGGTCAAAAGTATTGTCAAGCATGTTGAGGGCAGTATCTGACATTACCACAGACATGACACAGATATCAATATCATAATAGAACATTTCAATTCGGGGCGATTACTGGTTGTATCTACCAAAATTTAGTAAAAGTCATAACATTAGTTCGGAAGTGGGAAGATCTCAAACTTTAACCTCGATTTTCTCAAAACGCCATTTTTGCAGATACTGTCTTTCACCTTTTTAGGGCAGTACAGATTTGAAACAGTGAATATGGACCATTATAAAGATTAAGCAAAGATATTACAAATATTTATGCAGTGTGCTTACACTAAAGAAATTTACCAAATCGAATTTTTCTCATAAAATGTAAACAGTATACTAAAAATGACTGTAAAATTGTGAGTTCCAGAATAACACAAAGGGAGACAACTCTTGCAGTATAAAATAACTTTGGTCCATCACAATAATAATAATAAAAATAATAATAATAACAATGAACTCCTTTTTTTACTTGGGTCAGAATTACAGAAGGACGTGGTCCTGCCTAACATTCAAACCATGGGACAATATAATGAATAAATGAAACAAAATACACCAGCGACAAACAAACAACAACTGACAAAAGACAAAAACACGCCATGCACCAACAGACAACGAAGCACCACAATGCAATCAACAAGCAGCCAGAGCACAAGGAGCACACATTAGCTCATGCACCATGCTCGTACTGCCCACATATAACCAAATCCAGATTCTTCCAAAAGATTTTTAACAAATTTTATAGGGCCTACTCTGTAACTGATAAATAATATACATAAAAATAATTATACTTAACAGCGTAAGGTAATCATGGCTCAAAATCAGAAGGGCAAATGAGAGAAAGTTCTAAAAAACGGTTGGAGGCCAAGAAGCTGAAAAAAGCAGCTAATACGAGCGCAAAAATTTGATTACAAGCTGAATATCCTAATATAGAGCTAACTTTGAGGATACATTTGAGCATAATGGTGTCAAATACATCTGTAGAGCGATCTTTTTCAATATTAAAACTAATGAAGTGTTCTACTATAGGAGTGTGATGTGTGAGAATCAACTAAATTGTTTGAGAATGCCGATTGATCCTGATGAGCTGATTGATCTATTCGTGAAAAAAAAACAGATCGCAACTTCCTGCCATACCATGCCCCCTCCCTAAAATGAGAAATTAGGCCCTATGCCGTTCGTTTGCCGTCCAAAATCCGCCACTGACACTGTAGCATCCCACCATCCACTAGCGCCCAGCATGCCATCTCCCATGCATTACTATACCTTTAATGTATAAACCCATACGTTGAGAGATCTCAAGGATTCAGTCAGACCTCTCGAATATATTTCCTTAACTAAAATGCTCTGGTAAAATTGCTATCTTTGCACGCTCTATTAGGTTCAAGTAGATCGTAAAATTCAATTTCATTTTCGTTTGCTATAGCTGAGTGGAACTGATGTGTTTGCTCTCGCCTCCGTATCGACTGTCAGTGCTCAATGTATACGTGAAGCCAGAATGAATGGGACTTTAAGAGAAGAAAAGGTAGAAAACGGTAAAACTATTCTGGAGATGGTAAAAGAAGTTGCTTGTCCTGGGGAATGTTCAGATCAGGGTCTTTGTGAAGACGGTAAGCCTTCTCAAAATGTATTACCAGTTTCAATAGTGTTTTGGTTGGGATAAATTATGACTCCATTTATAACCATGCCATAGCCTAAAAAAGAAAATTCTACAGAAAATATCAATATCGTCATATCATATGATTTTTAATCAGACTTTTTTCTTACTTAATATGAGTCTCAATAGACAAGAGTCTTACTGTGAGAAACATCACAAAAATCAAAAAAGGGTCAATTCAGTATTATGTTCCTACTGCAGTGGATATGAAATGTATTTAATTCTCATGACGTTGATCTATGTAGTAGTGATGAGTGTCGAGTGCGAATCAGACCAACACCTTTGAAGGGTTCCTTTTCTATACAATTTTAATACCGATTTTGCCATATTTTGGACTTCTCTTGCATGTACGGACTTTTATGCAATGTATCCTTGATTGCTTCCTTTTACAGGGAAATGTATCTGTAAAAGTGGATTTATTGGATCCGACTGTTCAGTATCACTCAATGAACCACCATTAGCACACAATCTAGAAGCTGATGGACATTGTGATTTATCAGTAGACGATTGTACTGAAGTGGCTGTTTTTGGTGGAAGATTTGTGGATGCTGAACAGACCAAGTGTCAACTGTTACCATTTAAGGTAATTTGTATTTTTAAAGGTTGGAGTATCTTCCGACTCAATCTGCGCACACACCGGAGGGATAAAATCTCGAAATTATGACCCCTTGTCTTCAAAAAGGTTTCTGACTATACTGTAGAGTACACATGCATGAAACTACAGTTCGAGTTCGCTGGCTTCTGGTGGGCCTCTGACAGCCCAAGACCCCTGGCTTTAAGGACCTCATCGCAGATAGACGCCTATCATTTTTCGACTCCTCCTCTGTAATTTTCTCGATACGCCCCTGGTTAGAGGTGCAATTCTTTCAAAAAAAGTAAGACGTACCTTTTCTACACTGTAGATAACAAATGACCAAGTTACTGTCAGTGAAGGAAGAATTATAAAAACAGCAGTATTTGAGAGTATTGGAGAAGTAACGTGTAAATTACCATCTAGAAAACGTAGAAGAAGATCAGTAGATGTACCAGTTATTGATGAAACTGTGACAGGTTATAAAGTCTCCGTATCTAATAATGGTCAGAACTACAGTCAACAGTTAAATCTCATCATATATAATATAGAATGTATTACATGTACCATGGGTCCAGATATCAGTTGCTCATCTTCCGTAAGATCTTTACCATTAAATTGTAGTTGGAAATCATTATGATTTTTATTGCAAGATTAGTCGCTCAAAGTTGGTATGACATGTGACATGAAACCAGTTCTTAATGTCTCATAAAATGATTTATAGGAATTATTTCACCATTACGCCGTCTCACATTGTATTGTGGACGTATAATGCCGTCGCCCCCGTTCGTCCATATGCCCTCCTTGCTTGGTAAGTAGACGCCACAGATTTTTGTCACCTATTATATTGTGGATACGATATATTCCTATTATATGGTTTATTTCAGTTAAACATTTAAATTGTGGATGCTGTATGTTATAGTAATGGTTTATTTAAGTCTAACTATTGTATTATAGATACTATATGTTATAGTAATGGTTTATCTCAGTCTAACTATTGTATAATAGATACTATATGTTATAGTAATGGTTTATCTCAGTCTAACTATTGTATTATAGATGCTATATATGTTATAGTAATGGTTTTTGTCAGTCTACCTATTGTATTATAGATGTTATATGTTATAATAATAGTTTATTTCAGTCTAACTATTGTATTATAGATGCTATATGTTATAGTAATGGTTTATTTCAGTCTAACTATTGTATTATAGATGCTATATGTTATAGTAATAGTTTATTTCAGTATAACTATTGTATTATAGATGTTATTTGTTATCATAATGGTTTATTTCAGTCTAACTATTGTATTATAGATACTATATGTTATAGTAATGGTTTATTTCAGTCTAACTATTGTATTATAGATGTTATATGTTATAGTAATAGTTTATTTCAGTCTAACTATTGTATTATAGATACTATATGTTATAGTAATGGTTTATTTCAGTCTAACTATTGCATTATAGATGCTGTATGTTATAGTAATGGTTTATTTCAGTCTAACTATTGTATAATAGATACTATATATGTTATAGTAATGGTTATTCAGT
>NW_008708752.1:3176821-3186766 GCF_000327385.1 Lottia gigantea | reverse complement strand
TGTCGTCGGACTTGTAGTAGGTGATGTTGCCGGACTCGTAGTAGGTGATGTTATCGGACTAGTAATGGGTGAAGTAATTGGACTAGTAATAGGTGAAGTAATTGGGCTGCTAATAGGTGAAGTAGTTGGACTGGAAGTAGGTGATGTTGTAAGACTTGTAGTGGGTGAAGTAGTACGACTTGTTGTAGGTGATGTTGCCGGACTTGTAGTGGGTGAAGTATTTGGACTGGTAATAGGTGATGTTGTCGGACTTGTAGTGGGTGATGTTATCGGACTGGTAATAGCTGACGTAGCTGGACTGGTAATAGGCGATGTTGTCGGACTGGTAGTTGGTGATGTTGTCGGACTGGTAGTGGGTGATGTTGTTGGACTGGTAATAGGGGATGTTGTCGGACTTGTAGTAGGTGATGTTGTCGGACTGGTAGTAGGTGATGTTGTCGGACTGGTAGTTGGCGATGTTGTTGGACTAGTAGTAGGGGAGGTTGAAGGACTGGTAGAAGGTGAAGTAGTCGGACTGGTAGCAGGGCTTGTTGTAGGACTGGTACTAGGGGACGTAGTTGGGCTAGTAATAGGTGAAGTAGTTGGACTGGTAGTAGGGGATGTTGTCGGACTGGTTGTCGGTGATTGAATGCCTATTGTTGTTGGACTGATAGTAGGTGACGTTGTCGGACTGGTAGTGGGTGATGTTGTTGGACTAGTAGTAGGGGAGGATGAAGGACTGGTAGAAGGTGAAGTAGTCGGACTGGTAGCAGGGCTTGTTGTAGGACTGGTACTAGGGGACGTAGTTGGGCTAGTAATAGGTGAAGTAGTTGGACTGGTAGTAGGGGATGTTGTCGGACTGGTTGTCGGTGATTGAATGCCTATTGTTGTTGGACTGATAGTAGGTGACGTTGTTGGCAAATTATCGAACTTGTTTTCACAGAAAAATAACAACAGTGCGTTTATTTGGCATTTCAATGTTAAAAGTTCTCCACATTCATTGGCAATAGCCAAGACCTCCAAACATGTAGGAAGCGTTATCAAATCATCCAGCTGCTCTAAATCAGTACGTGACGGAAGTCCTTGATTTCGACATTTACTGGCACAATAGTCACCAAATTTGAAGTACAAACAACAATCGTCATTTCCGGCGGAACAGGTATCTCTTACAACGGCTTGAATGGCGTTACAGTTAGCCTTGAGCTGGTTGTAAGCTAGTAGTAGTTCTGGATCTAGGGTAGGCATAACTATAGGAGCACGCGTCGTGAACCAATTATAATATCTCCTCATATAATATGGTGAGAGGATAAAAGGAAAACATTCCGTCTTTGGTACGAAAATATGAAGTGAAATATAAACCACAACTTGCACAGAAAGAATTTTCCACATATTGATTCGAAATTATTTTACCAATTCACACAAAGCTGAAGACTGGTAATGAAAATTGTTAGAAAACTTGAGCTTATATATTTTTTTTCAAACTAATATATCTAATGTACCATACATATAGATTAAGGAAAACTTAATATTTATCGTAAATTAAAGTGTAATAATAATAATCAGAAAATCAATTGTTAACATATCACCTCGTTTGAACTTAATATTGGAAGGTGTAAGTGTGATGATGTTTGAAAAATGTCCAGAGATTTTATATCCTTGTATATCATGTCTATCATCATGTTTACATTTGTGTAAAAAGCAAAAATTAAAAAAGAGAATTTTTTTCCCTACATGTTTCGACATGAATACTTATTCATTAGTTTTCTGCCCATGCAATGAAAATTCCAGATCATGAAAAATATAATATTCTCGTATGATATTGGGGTATCAAAAATCATAAATTAGAAAGTATTAAAGCCAAACTTGTTTTGTATCTATTACTGCATGATGCATCAGATTGATTAGAGGTCATCATCACATACTGACAACGCAAAATAAATAGGAATGTCCTTTTTTAATTGTTCCAGACCTAATTCCTTTGACCAACTATTGTGCATTTAATCACAATAAAACAGGAAAAAACAGTGTCTCAAATAGATGGGCTGGGGACCCCTTACCCTGGATTTTTTTTTAAACATATACTCTTCTTCATTTTGGAAGGGATGGGGTAGGGGTGGGGTTGCATTATTAAATACGCAATTTTCTTTTAGCTTTGTATTAACCTTTTTCCTGCTATAATTTCAATTCAAACTGGTGTGTATGACAGGGGTAAAGGGATTATAGCGTTGTTTTTAATTGGTATTTAATATGTTGAAGCTTTAGGCTCTACTTTTCACCGTTCATTACAGGACAAAAAAGACATTAACAAAATCTCCTTAAAAATCAAATTTTAGATGATATCTCTAAATTGTCTACTCACATGAATATCATTGAATAAAACCACACAAAAAAGAAATATTACCCACGTGTACTGATAGACATGTTGGTTTTACAATGTCTGTAAAAAAATCGTCACTATACCAATGTTTACACCTCTCATGTGGGTGTTTTTATGTTTAACGTCACTGCTTTCAAATGATGGACCACAATCTAGAAATTTCCATATAATAAAAATTTGGAAATATATTTGTATAATATTGCAAACACAGCATAAAACAGTAATCACTGATTTGACACCAGTATGTTTTTCAATGTGAATCCTGCATTTGTCGATGCTCCAAAGACTTAAGCCTTATACCTTGACTATAATAGCCACTGTTCTTGTATCACAGAAGGCAGTAGTTTGATTGGATTGTACGCCAGCGAATACAGAGCCCTCGACAGGAAGACTGTGGCTTATTATTTGCGGACTCTTTGTCAAGGATTCGTATTTGTTGTATCCACTACCGTACATTCAATGCTGATGCAAGAACAGTGGCTATAAACAAGCTGGAAAAAAACAATGATACCTTGACCATTATGAAGATGTGGTAAACTAAGAAGTGTTATTTTCGTGCAGGCCAGGAATGGGTTTAAAGCATGTAAATATCTTATCAAGGGGACACAACTCTGAAGAAAGAAAGTTATGACTACAGGAACACAAAAAGATTATGTTCTTCTTGATCAGCCCGATCAGGTACATACGGGCCATACGACAAATCTCGACACTTTCTGAAAACCTGGCATGCGACAAATTTACGGTAGACCATTTTGTTACATGCAGGAAAATTGGACGCAAAACCCACCTTTATTTTATTTCATTTTTACTTTCAACTGATTTGCCTCGCCAGGTTTAAATACCTCATTAAAATGAAACAGAACATTATAGCAAAATATTGTAGAAATTTATCTTTTTCTCCTTAAAATGTTACTTAAACGGTATAATAAATGTCAATTGTTATGTTATTTTATGTGATAAAATAGTTATAACAGCAGGATGGTTTCTAATAACAAATTATATAGTTTGATTTAATAGAGACCATTGGCTCATCTACCATAGGAACTGATTGAACCAAGTCCACGGGCCCCACCCTTAAGGGGGCTCCTCCCCCAGAACAAAATACCAAAAGAAAGAAAAATGTACCAATGCAAGGATATCTAAAAGGTTAACAAACAATATAAATTAGTTCATGTTGGGCCAAGGCCTAAAATGGAGAGCATATGTTGAAAAAAAAATTCCCGAGGGAGTGAAATTGCAAGAACCACAAAAGTGCAATTCGATGCTAGCAGTGTCATCGATACACATAAAAAGTTTAATAAACCTCTTTAAAATCCCTTTAATTGGGTAGCATTGAAGGTATAACATTCCATTGTCACCATGCTGGTGAGATCCAAGACGGAAATGGTGTTAAGATAAGTTCATCAAACAATAGATGACCGTAATCCAGAAGAGATGTCACGGGAATGTCACAGTGAGAAAATAAGATGTTAGATTTAAATTAATTGGCAACATCGATATTATAATATCGTAAATATACCTTGAAATATACTTATATCTCGTTAGATTTGAAATATTTTTAACCCGGTTTCCTCCTGTCAGCATTGAAGGTAAATTTGATCTGGATGCCTCGTCTCGTGTTTTTTCTGCAGATTACTATCCTCATCATCAATGATCTGACAAAATTCTTCATTAAATCTTTCTAATTTATTTTACCATTCCACTACACTCTTAAAATTGGTTAGAAAACGTTTAACATTGAATACCTCACATATAGAAAGAAAAATTTTTATGGAACAGATCATTTGGTAGAACAGGAGATGCACTTTTTGTTAGATCATGGATGACAAGTGAAGTCACCCGCAGAATAAAATACGTATTTTTATGGAGTGACAATCATCCGAGGCCCATTGTACCTCTGCACGTGAATATGGAGAGTGAAATTGACTGATTCATTGCTTTATGTTTTAGTTAGGATATATTGGTGCAATCGGAGCAAGGGGTTGATGTACAGTAACGTCTTTGCATCGTTTTTATATACTTGTGTCAGTTAAAATCGGCGCCTTGATCCAAATTGTTGTAAAGTTAGTTATTCATTGTAAAGATCTTGTCAGCGTATTTGATTTTGACATAAAGTATGTACATGTACAGTAAATTAAATTTCACCACTTCACCCCGATAAAATGTCACAGAGGTAACACCTCGCATAACGAAGCTAAAATTGCTAGATAAATGAATGGGGGCGAAATTCGTCTAATTTGTAAAGGTATAAACAAAACAATAAAATAGTGTGGAAAAACGCCCTTTAATTATTGAGACCACGTTCGTTTCAATACAAGACATTAAGAGAATAGACTGGGATATCACCGAGTGTATTAATTCAATTGAATCTACACGACTATTGTTTAAATCTGTTCTGACACCAATTTTCCGAATTCCTACTAAATTATTCTAATAAATAAAAGGATAGAAAGGGGTCACAGTGAGAGGTCAATGTTTTCCCCTAAATATTTTATGAGATATCAATTACCGTTATTTGACTGTATGGTATCCATTGATTGGTGGATATAAAACTTTTTATTGAATTAAACCAAAGTTTTATGGTTGAAAATGGTAAAAATGTGAATTTTACTACATGAACTTACATTTTTCCCAAAGAGTTGAGAGACGTTGGACCAAGGTAAGTTAGCTTCTTTTCTAAAATTTTATTTTTATATTTTAGTAGTGTAATATTCAATTGGATTAATATTAAGACTAATTAAATAGGGCTGCATTAATTTATATTTATAATTATTATTATTTAATTACACTAGAATTTATCAGCCGCCTCCGTAATAACTAACACTGTTAGTTCTATAGTAAAAAATACGCAACTGAGTGGCAACAATCAGTTTCCATTCTCTTATTTCTATTTCTGTCTCTTGTCATTACAATTATTTGAACTTTGCGATTACTTGAAATACAAATTCTATTCATTTGATTTAATTATATTTTCTCCCATTGAACACACATCTTCGGTTTTTTAATACTGTGCAGACATTAAAATTTCCCCATCGGCTTTAAAGGGGCAGTAATCGTTGTCAAAATTCTTCAGACTAGAATATGATTGCCAAAATAAGCAGAGAACAGAAACTTTAGAGCTGCAAAAACTAAAACTAAAACAATCACGATATAAGTTCTCACCTAAAAAACACAACTTTTAATCTACACGATAGACGCAGGCCCTATATTTTAAAGACATATAGAGATTTTTGTATTATTTACTTTTTTATAGATGGCGATGAAGAGTATCTTGTTGTTTTTTGTGGGCACTTGTTATGTAGCCGGACAAACATCACCGCCTACTATTGGTGTTACTGTTACTGGTTCCACAGTACCTACATTACAACCATCCGCAACCATTCCTGTAGTCACACCATCCAATAGTACAGCAGCAGCTATACAAGTAGTTAAAGAAGGTAAAGGTCACTTGCTGTAAATAAAATATAGTCATCCTACAAGAAGTAGAATTATGCTATCGTTTCCAATGAACCTATATATTATAGTAGCTATTTAAGGACACATATAGCAGTAAAGAAAAATAATTCGTAAATCGGCCATACATGATGTTTTTGTTTGATTTGGATATACATCTACTCACTTTAAATTTGTACATCTCATTATGCTATTTAATTAGGTCTGTTACCCCTGTAATAATTTTGAACATATGTCTGGTGGGAACCTCTTTTAATTTTCAATCAGGTACTTTAAAAAGTCGTTCAGAATTTAACATCGATGTCAGCAACTGGAACACTAAAATCATACGATGTTAAGTTTATGAGACACTGGCCTCTGACGAGTTGCTCACTAAGGTAATTTTGGTTTGTGATATTTCAGATCGATTCCACCATTGTACAGCTTGTCCATTTGAAAGTGATCATCATCAATGCAACGATCCTTTTATGTTGGATAACAAGTTCGAAGTCTCAGCTGATATGTGTAATGTCATTAATACTGACAAGAAACAAAGTAAGTTTCTTATTGATACGCATCTCGTTTGTTAAGCTATTTTATGGTCTAATTATAATTGTTCGCAGTTTGAAATTGGAAATATGGGAGAAACTGGATTTGCAACGACAACGCTAATAGTTTGTGCCTATTATATTTTACTCTGATGCTATCATCGACCTGAGCGGTCTAAATTTCCAGTTGTTCGCAATTGTTCGTTGGCCCAGTCACCGTTAACAATTCACTAGGTTTGGGATTTATATTATATTTATTATATTTATATTTTACCTATTAACCAAAGCCAGGTCTTTTGTGATGGTTTCCATTGGAGACATTCGTGTCTAAATTGTACACCCTAAAGAACCATTCAGATTCTGATCTAACCTCTAATAAATTGTTCACTTCGTATTCTAGTTAAGAGATTGTGTAAGAGATACCCTAAAGGTTATTTCTTCCAATGCCCCAAAGACGGATCAAGTTATTCCTGTAAAGCTTCTTGTGGTGTTCAGGTTGAAGATGTTGGTAAAGGTTTATTGGACGCTGATATTACTGACATGCCTGGTGGTCTATTATCTGGAATGGATTTGGCTGGTAACAAGGTCAATGCTCATGAACAACACCCAGCCTTTGGTATATTAGGAGGAATGGGTAATCTATTACACCAACAGTCTAACTCACCGCTTAACCCTTTCGGAAACCGTCAAAATTCCAACTTTGGACAGCAAAATACGTTTGACAGTCCACTGCTACACCAACAGTTCAACAATCCTCAACAACAGCAATTTCATAATCCTCAACACCAACAATTTCATAATCATCAACAACAGCAATTCCACAATCCTCAACAACAGCAGCAATTTCATAATCCCCAACAACAGCAGCAATTTCATAATCATCAACAACAGCAATTCCACAATCCTCAACAACAGCAATTTCACAATCCTCAACAACAGCAATTTCACAATCCCCAACAACAGCAATTTCACAATCCTCAACAACAGCAGCAATTTCACAATCCTCAACAACAGCAATTGATTAACCCACATCATTCAATGAATGGTTTCTTCGGAAATCAAGGACAAAACAATTTCGGAGAACGTCGAAACCAATTCGCTGGACCTCACACTTCATATCCTGGACATAATCCTTTATTTCAAGAAGACAACAACAATATGTTCCATTCCCAGTTTATGGGCTTTCCACAAGGACAGTTTAATAATGGTTTGCAGCATAGACAACCTCATCTTATGTTCGGGAATTCGGGAGCTTTTAACCGTCCTTCTGAACCAGGATCATCTTTTGAGAGACATCCACGCATATCATTTAGAAATTCAGCTAAACTTTTAACACCAATTGAAGCAACACAATCTCCGACCAGTAAATTCCCTACTCCTACAAAACCTGTTACAACAATCATCCAAACTAACGGTCAAACCAGTCCAACACGTCCTTCCGACAATGCTGCCGTTAGCCCCGAAGTTCAAGACGCCCAACCAACAAAATCATCTACAAACGATCCAGCCCAAACCGCATCTGAACCACCAAGTAACGATCGGCTGACAAACACACCAGCTTCATCACCAAGAAGCCCAATTAAAAGTCAAGAACCATCCAATTCGCCACAAGTTCAACTAATTATTCAAGCTAGTCCCACTCCAGTACAAAACAATGGTTTGCAGGGCAATCAGTTTGGAGGTAAGGATTTGTTACGTCACAAAAGGGAATGGTCAAGAACTTTCCATTTTTTTCTATTGTTGTATTCTGTCACTTTCGTTACGCTAGAAATAAAGGAAGAAATAAAGGCTGCCATCTGATCCATTTGAATCTTCATGTTCTGAAATGTATACAACTGGTTTTCATTTAGTAAGGGTTTATCCATTGAATTTAACTGGTTTAACAATAGCAATATTTGTTGTGGACCAAGTGGCAGATTTCTGGTGTAAATTATTCAGGCTGGATGATTTTTTTTCTACAAAAAGTAAACAAGTTTCATTAAAATGTTACTTTATTTCAGCACCTCATCCTGCAAATTTATTTGGAAATTTCAAGCCTATCAACAACCCATTCCCATCTGCTCCTCGTCAAAGACCTTTACATCCTTATGGTGGTAATGGATTTATGTCCCACCCAGGTAAGTGCTTTACTAACTGTCCTGTTCTTTCCGAATGCATATCACAAGATACCATTTGCCACGTATAATCGAAAACGGCATTGATATAGCTCATTTGTCTCAGAAACTGATGGCAGAAGGATGGAAACCAGACATTTTCTAGATACGCTCCTGCATATTAGTCGCGGTTTAAAAGAGCTTGTCTAACAGGAAATTTTATTTCTTATCCAATTATGTAGTTCAGAAATCTGTTAGTAAAGCCACCAGCAGTTTACACAACTTCATGGGAGGTTTTGACGATTTTAATAATGGTTTCCATGGTTTCGCTTCTGATATTGGAGGTCAAGGCCATCAACAGGCCGGAAGTAAGTGATTTGGTTGAGTTATAGTATACGATAATACTGAAAATCTGAATTGTGAAAATTGATACTATCAGTGTCACCGATACACATAAAATGTTTAGAAAATCTCTTTACAATACCTTTAATGTTCGAGGCCTTCGTTTTTATGTATCAACCAATTAAATTTACACGAATGTTCTTCCAATTATAGGTAACAAAGGTCACTTCATGAATAATTTATTTGGTTTCCGACGAAGACGATAGTTACTGGTGCCGGAATGGAGTAGCTCCACCCTATTGGGGGCACTGTTATTGGTGCATTTTGTTTCGAATTTTTGCAGAGATACCAACAAATCATTTTGTAGAATAACTTTTTATGCTCTTTTGTTTGGCTGTGGAGCAATTGCGGTTTCATTTCAATATTGCATATCTAATTAACATATCACGTCTGTAAGAAGCGTGCTCTAAATTGCCACCATTGGAAATGACGTTTATGATTTGTGGTTAGGTTCAAATGTGTCTGTATACAAAAATAAGAAGACACCATGATTTTTCATATCATAACCGAAAATGTACAAATGTCATTTCTGGTTTCTAACATATTACATTTGCATGACCGGGAACGCGGTGTGAAATTTCGAATTTTCATACATGTTTCGCATACGTATATAGAAATAGCAATATAGATTCTTAGACCACGTATTTAGCAATGGGTATATTTAAAGTTAATATGTTATAAACCATATATAAAATATTGTACTCTTATATACAATAATATGTTATTTGTATTATATGAGAATTTCTTTTATAATAGGGTACAAACATATATAGTAAGTATAGCTCGGAATAGAACATATTATATCAATGCCTCTCAGCCGGGGACGCATGGCTTGATTTTGAATTTTTGGGAGTGGAATTTTGAACGAGGGGGGAATTGACTTGGGGAGTTATACACGAAGGGGGGGGGGGGGGGGGATTTGCGAGTGGAAGAATGGAGCAAAATGATATCAGTGAACCACAGACTTTAACCGAGTTGATGTTTTCCACCTGGACCAAAGCACTAGAAATAATCGTAATAGACGTGGCGAGATAGGTTCTCACTGCATGGAGGAATAACGTTGTTTTAATATTAAGAATATTAAATTAAAATTATAATAAATAAATAATAATAT
>NW_008708752.1:3057751-3176771 GCF_000327385.1 Lottia gigantea | reverse complement strand
CCAAGATGAAGATCTTTATGATTGCTGTTGTTTCTCTCTTGGTTGTACAAGGTATGTGTTTTTTTTTTTCAATTTTCCATTTTGGTATCGAACAAGTTGTCCAACAATTCAAACACAATATAAACCATTGTGCGCATGCCATGTGGAAGGCATGCAAGCCTGTACATCAAAGTTAACAATCTAGTTCTAGATGGTAGAAAAGATGAAAGTGGTGTATGCTTTTCTCTAACTTTTTTTATTACGATGTTGCAAAATGCAGACGATGTAGATGGATACAAATTTAATTTCAGACCATTGCTGTTCACCTTCCTCGAGCTCAGTTGTATTTTCTGTCTTTCTTAATCATCCGGGGAGATAATCTATGCTAGTTTTGTGTTAGAGGATGAACAAGACACAAGAGTATCCTATTCTCCGATGGAAGATCTCTGTGGTATTTCCGCAGACCGTCCCTTTCAAGGATTCATCTTGATGGAAACATTGACTTCCTTGCTTTATGATAAACTATCCACATCTCGAACAAAATACTATGTTTTTTGTACAGATGTATTGTGTCAGAGACGAGAATTGGAGGCAGATATAAAAGGTATAGCAAGTGCTCAAATAGAAGTTATACCTGATAATCCAGAAGAGCAAACCGTGATGTCAATATCTCTAATGTTAACCAATATTATTGATTACGTAAGTTGTATCTTCCTTTGAACCATTTTATGAATTTCCCAATAACCTACTGCCACTTACTGACTCACGAAATTGCAGGTCAGGTATGCAGTACATGGAGGCTGAACTGCACTTGCAAATTGAAACCAGTTGCCATTGACCTTGCTGCAAAATGATACACTGCAATGTGTTGCACGGGAGGGCGTTAAACTCCGTAACTTTTCATTGGCATTGGGAAGTACACAGCATCGTAGATGTTGACTTGTCAGCTTTCCAACAAAGAGAGATTTATTTTCAGGATACAAAGAAGCAGGTTTTGGATATGAATGGCTGGTTAGCTATACAATGGACTGATACAAGATATGCTTGGGATCCAGCAAGTTATGGAAATATTTCAACAGTTAGTTTACCTTGCCATGACTTTGTTAAACCCGATGTGAAATTGTATAACAGGTAAGCTGTAGTAATACAAGAAAATTCCAAAATAATGGAATTATATTTGTCAATCTAGAGAAATTCGTAGCGCACTCACCTCCTTTGATTATAACAACAATGGAGCTTTGACTGATGCCTCACAGCCTCTTTTGAACTTTTGGGAGACCGTAGAATAATTTTTAAGGCAACGTCGCCAGATTAGCGTTCATGGAGGATAACTGTACTAATATTTTTAGATGTTTGGCCAAGAATACTTTGGTAGGCAAGATTCTCTTTGTGAAATATCGATATTTTTTTGTTTATTATCAGTGCTCAAAATGATTAAAAGGCCTCAAAACACACACCATAAAACAGCTTGTCTTATCTAAATTTCAGCGCTGAGGAAGGTATGAGAGTTGATCAAGATGTGAACTGTGTAATAACAAGTGGTGGAGAAGTATCATATGTACCACTTGTCTCAATCCATAGCTTCTGTCCCAACGCAGATCCTACCGACGATACAATGACTTGTAATCTCGACTTTGGTTCCTGGACACACCCATGTCATGATCTGAACATCACCAGAAATACCAAGAAGGTCCTCCTCCTTGACCATTTTTCTGCAGGTTGGAGATGGCAAGTGATGCAACATTCGGCATCTTACCACGAGAAAATCTACAGTTGTTGCCCCCATGCTTACTGCTCAGTGCAGATTAAGCTGAAAATACGAGATAGATCCAGGACTCCACGAGGCAGATGGTACTATCCACATTGTTTGTAAACAGTTTATGTTTGGTAATTTGAATAAAACAATAATATACATGTTATATGTATGTTTGTTTGAATTTGTATCAATGGAACTTATCTGTATCTTATCTAGACCGAAACATCTGACTCTATTCCAGCCTCTGAAATCATTTTGACAGTTATCACATAGTTTAGAGCCAATAACTGACAAAATATCTATCAGAGGCTGGAATATAGAGGGAGATGTTTCGGACTACACCTTATCGAGATAAAGCTTTTTATGTCGAGTTGACAAAAAATGGAAAAGAGTTGTATCAGGTACATCGGAAGAGACTCAAACAAGTGCGATCAAGATAAAAAAAATTCTGAATCTTACCCGACACCATAGGCAAATGTAAAACTTCGTAAAGGCGTTACTATGCACCAACAAAATGTTAGGGCATAATTATCGTGTCTTCGGTTCTTCCAGAGATAAATATCTCAGCATGTATCATATTTGAATCTTATTTGATATTATTCAAGGTCGATGAATAACGCCTATTTTATATATTCGGTGTCCCAAAGTTCGTGGGGTAGTATCTCAGCTGTTAGTAAATTGATCTCTTTCAAAATTCCCAAAAAATATACTTTAAGATGCCCTTATCCAACCCTGAAAATATGAAAGTCATCGAATAAAAGTTGTACAAGTACTGCACGGAACAAAATAACATGTCGAAAAAATGCCATATCAGGGCAACTGACCTATTTTAACCTGTGTACAATGTTCCCTCCATCTTCTACGACAAGCAATCGCAACCGTTTTCCCCATGCCAGAGAATTAACAATAAACTTAACTTTGGGACGTTTTTTTGCGACAATCGATATTTTCAATTCCGATTCCAAATTTAGAAATGGGTATCAGTATGGTAGTAAACCAAAATCGAAAAGTTTGATCTCAAAAGAGCGAAAAGAAATTCAATTCAAAACGTTCAAACTTTTGATTGACCGATTTTTCAACCAACTTTTCCAGCACGACCTTTGTAGGTCAAGGAATACGACCTCTGTATTATCGGCATCTATTTTCTTTGTTTTTAATTAAAACGAGATTAAATTGCTTATTTGAAACGGTTATCAAACACCCACCATATAGGATTACTAACAAAAAAACAATAAAAGTATTCGTCAGTGAAAAAAATACAATTTAGTATAAAGTGACACCAGCAAGATGAGATCGTTCGGATTCGCACTCACCATTCTGTTCGCAACCCAAGGTAAGTGGTTAGAAATACTGTTTGAGTTATGATCAAGAGTCATGGTACAGAAGAAATTTCAGATCTCATTTCTGCGTCAGAATTGTCATATATCAATCATAGTTGGCTACAAATGTATATTTCGTTCTCCCTGAACGTCCACTTTGCATCTGTTGACTATTCTCTTGTCGTTGCCAGTGACATTAATATTTGATTAATATTGATAAGACAGTGTATTTAGTTTAATCAATTGATTGTCTTCTCTGTTTTCCGTTTCTCTCTGCAGTTCCTTCTCTGCTACAGATTGTGCTATTAAAGTCGCCATACATCGTACAGCAAAGGATATAATTGTCTGGTCTTTTTCGCTTTCGAAAACAGTGAGGTACCTGCTCTTTCTGAACTAGTAGCCTACCTCTGTTACACACCATTTGGTATGACACTATGTAATCTAATATATGATCTGGGTGTTTGTATTTTCAGTGTTATGTCAGCGACGAGAGCTGGAAACCAATATCTTGGCTATAGCTAAAGCTCACAATGAAGTTACCACCGATCATCCTTCTCAACATATCGACGTTTCTGTCAGTTTGATGCTTACTAATATCAATAATTTCGTACGTATTGTTTATTCTGTAGCAATGGGTAGAGAAATAATCGAACGAGCGATTGCCCTAAAGGCTCTACGTCCAAACAGCATGAACTGTTATTACATCTTGAACTATAAAATTCTAGTCCGTCTCTAATCCAGCCTCTGATAAATATTTGAACAGATGTCAGCTGGTGTAGAGACAGAAATTGAATAAATCGGATCTGCCAAACTCCGATATATTCGGAAAGATGGATATTTTTGTAGTTCATTCATATCATCATTATACCCCCTACATCATGTATGCCACGCCTGAGGATCCATCAAAGTGTTTATTTTTTTCATATAAACTGTTTTAAAGTGGTCATGGGTTCCAACGCAGCTCAAAACTCAGACAGTTGCATGAGAGTTGCATTCGAAACTTGTGACTTCTATTCTTATTCGAAACCATGCGCAACTGGTCAGGTGATTAAACAATGATAATTTGACATTTTCTTTAGGATCCCCACGCCCAATTTTTAGATGCCAATGGTTGGTTGAATTTACAATGGGCTGATGAACATTTTGGCTGGAACCCTGCTGATTTTGGAAATTTGTCTAAAATAAGTGTTCCTTGTAAAGACTTCCCTAAACCAGATATTAAACTCTTCTTTGTGTAAGTTTAAAAAACTCTAATATCCTATATCCTAGTTATCTTAAAATGCTGGTGTAGAAAAGATATAAAAGAACATGGCAAAGAGATCGAAAAAAAAATGTTTTTCTAGATTTCGTGTAGGTTCTATACAGATCCTGATAGCACCATTCAAATTCCCTGGTATCACTTTTGCAATGCGAGGTCAACAATTCAAGATACATTGAACCGGAAACAGGTTTTTTTGCTAGGAATCATGGGAAGTGATTAAACACCTTAATCAATCCCTCTTTTGACCCTGACCAAATATTCAACAGACGTCATTTCCGGACAGAAACAGCACAGTGTTTGTTGTATTAAATTTTATAATGGAATCATGTATTCTTTTTTATTATTTTACAGTGCTCATGATGGTGTTGTTGTCCAGGGAGAATTTAACTGTGTCGTTTCTTCAAATGGTCTTGTTACTTATATACCACAAGTTTCCATACATAGCCATTGTCCTATACAGAATCCTACATCAGATGAGTTCACTTGTCATTTGAAATTCGGCTCTTGGGCGCATCCTTGTAAGGACCTGAGCATAAACAAGGATGAGTCCAAGTTGGATGTAAGCGTATTTAAATCTAACTGGAGGTTTGAGATTATTGACCATTCATCTGAAGTCATCTCTAAGAAATACGACTGCTGTCCTGACATCTATTGTTCCGTTGACATGGAACTGAAATTTAAAGACCATTCCAGAACACCAAAGACCAAATATTATTATTTTAGTAAATACAATAATTAAATTTGCACAATGATGTCAACCATATTACTAGGAAAATATGTTCATACTTTACTCTTAGTTAATTTTCTTGCTATTCTACATGTATACTGCTTATGAAAAATGCTCTTCAAATGATTTTGAAATCTAAATAAAATGTTGCTTCCAATAAAAATGTTTCTTGTAAATTCTCTGATGACGTCCTTTATATAAGAGGTTTCTGATAGAGCAATCTACAAGAACATAATTTCATAGATCAGCGGGTGAAATGAGCGTTCTGAAAGAAGCCTACTCCTTAATGTCTTTTTCTGCAATTCTCAACCCCAAAAACCTACCAACGTTCAGCCTTCGAGACTCGGCAATTCTTATCAGTATTCATACATGCAACCACCAGCCCGTCAAACGGTCAACTTTCTGACAGTTTAAAGTTCTAATTATATCTGTGCATATTGTCAGTCATTCTGATTAATTGTTTGCAGAGGTGCTGGGGTTCAGTCAAACAACAGAATTTTTTTTATTTAAATATTTAATTAAATATCTTCTATACACAGACACCTAAAATAACAAATAAAATAGCTTTTTAACAATATAACATGTACCTTATTATGTTAATTTCATATTAACAATCACTGGCCGCTCAGTTTTCTCAATTTTCTGCACCTGTATAGGCCAATGAGAACTGGCAGTATGCAATGAGAAATTTGTGCCAGAACAGTGGCATTGTCTTACTCTTTTACGATTTCAAACTGTCGAGGGATCTTTAATATGCACGGTTTGTAGGACACGGGGTCTCGATTTATTGTGCATGCCTATCTCACATATGTAACATGTAATAGCGAACAGAAAAATATTCGGTGCCGGAACAGAATCATTTCCAACCTTGTCACAAGTCTAATGATTTAGAGCATCCCATAGGACATGGCCCATTGATACCGCCCATACCAGTTTGACGTATAGAAAGTAGCAGTAATTGGGATAAAGAGCTTACCCAAAGAACCATGGTGATCAACAAGGTCTATGTTAAGGCAAGTAAAAGGTTTATCGCAAGGACAGCTTGGTACCAAACTATCAGGTTTACCATTGGTACCATTTTTGTGGTCATCTGGATAACAATCTAAACAGATCGACATAAGTATGTGATATTCATGTATGCGACTTCACTCAATGGCTACTGATCTGATACGTAAATAATTTCCTATATCGAAGAAGTAACATGTATTAAGATGCAAACTGCAAGAGAAAATAGTTTCAACCATTGATAACATTAAAATCTTCATCAACTATCACTTTTCAGGACCATTTTAACCTCAATTATATATGCGTGCAGATTTTCAAAATACAAATTGGAAACTACCTGAGCCAATATGTCCTATTATTTCACAAGTACCCTCAAATGTTTCCCGTTTTCCAATAACAGGTCCTTGGATCCACGTTGTACAACATTCGTTGTCAGCACAATCAGATCCAGTATGACATTTTCTAGGAACTTTTCTTTTCGACTTCATACAATTATCTGAAATTTAAACAAAACTACTATAAGCTGTCACTTTGTTAATCGAGAAAACTGTGACTTTTCTGTCACATAGGTACAAATGACGCCTTTCACGAATCTCAGAGGCTTAGTAGGCCAAGGACTACAGCAATAAAAACTAAATGATTCTTATTTTGAGATTTTTGGCAGAAGACAAACAATCTTATTTCAAAACGACTCAGAAAAATTTCAATTTCAAAATCATAAAAATAGATAATTTTGGACAAATCGGGACTCTAAGGTTCAGATTAGACCGATTATCACCAATTAGATTGAATTTTAACTCAGTGATTAGTAAATACTAAGGATCTATTGGACAGTGAGATTTTAAACCGATCAGAGTTAAGTGTGTGTATTCCGTTTCTGTTTTAGAGAACTATTCAACCAAATATTCGAAAGTTTTATGAAAGGAATTTGGAAAAAAGGCCTCTGTCAATAATTCATATAATAGTGATAAACTGCTTTATATATAATATGAGATATCACAATAATGAGATACAGGTATATTGAATATTTATTTGCCTCTTATAATGGACAAAAAATTAAAGTCTCAAACTAAATATTGAAACACGTTTCCAGGCATTTCCCAAGATAACTTAGTTAATTGAATTATTACTTAATTTTAAGGATTTTTATTTATTTTCAGAGTGATTCTGTGGTATAGTTATGACACGATGTAGTCTACTGATGAACAAAGATTCATTTTGGCGAAGTTTAAAAATTTCAATTTTTTTGTTAATCCTAAGAGGTAGAATACCTTTAATGCATTTAACCGTGAAATGTCGATTCTTAAATTTGCTTAAGGGCATGTGGGTTCGAAAGGGTGTCGTGACACTAAGTAGGCCTACACCAAATAAATACACATATTGTGCATAGTGTTATACCTTCCAATTCGCTTGATTTAACAAAACATCTTCCCGGGGGTGCCTTCCCGGGCCAGAAAGGGATGTCACTCTCTCGTACTGCCATACAACATTCCCCAGCAGGACATCTGGAGTTATCAAGACACCAGTTTCCAGATCCAGGTTTTATAAAAAATTTGCCTTCCTGAATAAACAAGAATTCAACTTGATTTATATGATGTTCTGATTATTTCTCACATGACCTGAAGAAATTTCCTCGAGATCACTGAAATATTCAACCATTAATATTACGTAAGTTTATAGGCTATTTGTAAAAAAAACAATCGAAGATTAACTTACCAAAAAAGCAAAACTAAGAATTAGGCATAAAATATAGACGATTGAACCTGCCATTTCAATACTAATGCTATCTTCTGTCTAAGCGTATGTTGCGGTCCCACACGTTCGGTGTACCTGGAGGTCATTGTTTAACCTATTCACCTCAGTCCAAAAACATTTTTGAATTTGATCATTGCATTGATAAGAACTGATAAGGACTGGCGAATTTCGGTAGTGGGACAGAGAATAATCAATATTTGATCGGTTTTTATTGTGGTCTTATGAAACATAATCAGTCATTAGAGTTATCTCCCCTACCCATTTTCAACATGGCGACGTTGAAATTATTTTGTGCTAAAAAATCAGGTAAAACCGAATAGATACTAGTAATTGTACTGATACCAATTACACCATTGCCAATTCATTAGATATGGTGGTAATTAATATGCAAATTTTATATTTATGGTGTTAAAGTTGTATGCAACATTCGTTTTCACTGAAGAAAGAAGTCTGTTTTATAAGAGTGTTGATGATGACCTTCATTTTCATTGGACTGATTTCGGTATTATTGTTTTGGCGAATATTGAATTATTTTAAAGTATGAATCCTTCTATTACTTTTCTAAAAAAAATCATTGCCAAGATCCTTTTTTACCATTAATTTGTTTCTGTGGAGACTACTGCATTTTCATAATTATGTAAATCAAATGTAACATTGTAACAGTAAGTTACTAGGCCTACTACCAGGGCCTATCTATAGAGTTATTTGGTATCCAAATTTGAATCATAATAGATCTACTGTTAGACCAGATTGTATACAGAAATACCGATATTTATTTAGGCTACCTGTACCCAGTATTTTAAAGTAAAGAATCATTTGAATTTTTCAGATACTAAACTACGTGATTTAGAATCAACCTACTAGAGGTACTAGATATATAAGTTTTGTAAACTTAAATATTTATTAAGTTTAAACTCATATTCATTCATCCATATATTATTTATTTTTTTAGGGGAGAATTTATTAAAGAACTTAGTAAGACCAACAAGTATTGTACAGTCAAGGTCACATTGGAGTAAGTTCAATTTTTAATGAAACACATGCACACGCTTAATTGAATGGCATTTAGCAATTGTGAGAACGATATATAGACACAGCTTTATGGAAACACAATCACTGGTTAAAGTTATATGCAACGTTTCGACGTGTTGCATAAAACTTTAACCAGTGATTGTTGTTCATAAAGCCGTGTCTATATATGACAATATTAGAGTCTAGAGAAAATGGGCGTTCAATTAACAATTTTATATTTGTTAATATATGTTAATATTTGTTAATACATTATATATTTTCAGAGGATGTCGGTCAGCAGAAAGAAAACATGGCATGGAATGACATTGCTCTTAGAGCAGCTAAAGCCTCTTTTTTTACTGAAATAATGAAAGGTATATCATCATGCTTGTTCACTTTCACTTTAATCGAATATGATTTGATCTGATTGCTTTTGCATTTTCTAAGTTAACTTTTATCTATGGGTCCAGAGCATTAGAGTGTGTTTTTGTGGGATTTTTGGGAGTCATTATTAAATGTTTAGAAGGTTTAGATTCTGTGCACGAATTACATTAGTGTTTTATTCAAGTCATACAACTCCTATAAAGCTGTTTTAGATTGTTTTATGTTTTTTCCTTTCAAGGTTTTGGCATGACATTTGCCCAACAGTTAAAAGAACCAGCCACAATAAATTACCCCTTTGAGAAAGGTCCTCTTAGTCCAAGATTTCGAGGAGAGCATGCTCTGAGGAGGTATCCATCTGGGGAAGAAAGATGTATAGCTTGTAAATTATGTGAGGCTATATGTCCTGCTCAGGTATGAGTACTGTAGAGTGTAGAGAGGTTGTAAAGAGGTTTTCTAGACTGTTTATATGTATTTATATCAGGGATACTGATAACAAGATTCACAGACGTCTGACTTAAAATTGGAAAGGTACAAATTTGTTTTTTTTAGTGTCCCAGATACACATATAAAGTTTAGAAATCTCTTTACAGTCCCTTTAAAGACAATAGTCTTCATTGGACAGTTCATCCTCTTTGTTCACCGAAAAAAAACAATAACAAATTTGAAGATTCAATTTACGAAGCTGCTTCCTTATGCAATTTTAGTCTAAAAGCAGAATTCAAATTGAGAAATTTTTGATCTTTGACCAATCATTCTTACAAGATTGAATTAAAAGCAAAATCTCTTAATAAATATTTATTTAGCTACTTTTATTGTCTTTATCAGAAAAAAATGAAGAGTAACATTAAGAACTTGATTTTAAAGGACAACCACAAAGCAAACTTCAAGATTAGAGAGTCGTTGATCATCTATTGTACTTTGACCATGATTGAATTTAAAGAGAAATCTTTTATAATAAATATAAAGAGTAACATCTAGAGCTTGACTTCAGTCAAATTGTATCTGTTTTGAATACTAAATATCTGTTAACAGGCTATAACAATAGAGGCTGAACCTAGAGCAGATGGTAGTAGAAGAACAACCCGATATGATATTGATATGACTAAATGTATTTACTGTGGATTCTGTCAGGAAGCTTGTCCCGTTGATGCTATTGTTGAGGTAAGGAGAGATATGACTAATGTTCTAGAGCAGTGATTTTCATGTCCAGAAATGGTATCAGCATGAAAACGATGTTCTCTTATTGTCATTAGATCTAAATGAAAAATGCCAATGTCAGGGTTGAAATATATACAGTTGAGCCAGTACCAGTAGTAGTGGTTAATGAAACTCCATTTCTTACCATATTTATATTTGTAGGGTCCTAATTTTGAATATTCAACAGAAACTCGTGAAGAATTATTATATAATAAAGAGAAATTATTAAGTAACGGTGATAAATGGGAAGTAGAAATAGCAGCCAATCTTCAAGCAGATTATTTGTACAGATAAATACCTTAGTGAATCTTTTGTTTTATTATTGGAATAAATTATTTGTAATGAATTCTGTCATACGTTAAATATAGTGAGTACTGGGTAAGATCAAAACATAAACAACCCATTTTATTTTTGGGTGGAATAAATGGTTATTGAAATATATAATCCACCTATTTTGTCTTCATTATCCGAATGTGCTCAAAACTTGAGGTACTGGTACCACATAAGAAAGATGATTTTTATGAACCGTACGAAAGTTTTCATGGATACGGCGGCGGTCCACAAGAATTCATATAAAAGCCATAAGAGATATTTGTATACGCCCACTCGGATTACCTGTTCACCAGTCATTTCACAGTTTGCTTGTAGACGCAATAGAGTTTTTATCTGAGTTTTCTAAAAATTTGGTGTGTCACATTTAAAGCTTGGTTGAAATATTAAGCCTTTTCTTCAGAGGAACAGATTCAAAATGTCTGTTAGCTGTGTTTGTGTGTGTTATTTCCATGTAAGAAACCCATTCGCAGTTTCGTATCCAAGCAATTTTGGACAATTTCGAATTCGACAAATATTAACGGGAGTTTCCCTTGATATACTGAAAATGTATTAGCTAAGTGGACGTATCTTGCTTGGCAATCGCTTGTTTGTTCCTTAGGGCAACAGTAGCTCATAGTGTATTATACACAACGTTTCAATAACTTCTAAATGTCCCTTATTAAGTTAGAGATCTTGGCACTCGCTTCCAGCAAAATATATCAGATGATGAATAATCCAGTTGTCCGATTCGTCCGCTCTGTTGTCGCTCACGAATATTCTGATCACCAAACCTTGATTAACCATGGATTTGTACTAGATAAAGATCTAGATTACGTTAAGAGAAAAGGTGGTTACCGCTTGAAAGCCCCCTTACCCAAATTCGCTGTGCTTTCCACTTAAAGCATTGTTGCCTCATACAAAATGGACCCAAGTTACAACAATAGATTCATAACAACAAATATAATTACATTTAAGCAACGAGATCGGCAATGGTCAAAAGGATCCAGGAAGCCTTGACATAATTTTGGTGTAAAATTGCACATTCATACCAGACAATTTTATTGTGGTCTAATTCGAAACTAACTGAAAAAATAGTATCTAAAACCAGTTTAACTGATATTCCTATCTACTCAGTTTGATCGTATAATTTTATTTACATACATTTTTTTTTTAAATAGAGACATAATTTTTAAATGATTATTAAAGTTAAGTATCTACATAAACAACAGGTGTTCTAGCATAATTGTATTTTTTAAAAATTATTTATGTTGTTAAATAAGTGGTTCGATCGATCTAAGTAAAATCTTCTTGAATTCAATATGTTGGAGACTAAAACATTCTTTAAAAAGTGAAAACTCCAAAACTTCTGATTAATTTATGAAATCGGACTGGCTTTGTCTGAAAATTGAAACATGAATGTAAATAAAATATGTTCACATGAGAAATTACTATCAAATGTTTCAGATTCCAACAGAATGCTACCATAGCTCATTGATTGGTTCAAACGATTGCAATGACTAACAAATGATCTTATCTGATACCGCTAAATATCTGTATTTTTGGGTAGCTTAGGCCTAATGACCAATTAGATTTTGTCAAAAATTGCTGCAAATAGGCCACCTGCAATCCGGGGTGAGTTTTTATTAATCAACTTAGTGCTTGACCATACCTAACGAAGGTTACCTCTTTATTAATTGATTTCCTGCTTTTGAATCACAATATTCAATAAGGCAATGTCATATAATATAATATGCCTAGTTCTACGCTGCGGGACTGGTATAAAATAAATCGACCAACCGGAAGTAAAATCTGGCGCGAAATTGGGCATTATTAATAGGCCATTATTACTCATACAATTTTTATTTTTTTCCTACAAACGGCACCGAGTATTCCTCCCAAATTCAATTATTGTTTGGAATTTGGTCATCAGCAGGCAGGTCTTTACCTTTTACATGAGTAATGTTCATTTTCGCGCCATATTTTACTTTCGGTTGATAGGGTGGGAACTACCAGGGCTATATTGAGCTTTTCAGCATTTTATTAACACAAGAGAAAAGAATAACTAAATGTAACGTACCTGATTGCAGATTGAAGGAACGCCAAAAATGGCTGGATCTTTGATACCCGGGGTTAAGTTTACAAAACCTTCAACTCCTAATGATTTTGCTGCCAAAACAAAAACATAATATGAAATGTGAATTACCTACTCTTGTAGATTCATATATTACAGACAAACCTAACATCATATTTTGATACTGAAAAGTGATATGCATAGCTGAATTTCATTTTGGAAATCAAAAACTTAAAACACTAGCCCATATTCCTTGTAAGAGAAATTATATTTAGGCCTACTTACGTTTTAGTATAACTCCACCAATTGGTATACATTCTTCTCGAGTGTATGTTAACGAAACAGTTACACCGTTTTCAGTGTATAAAAAAGCCGACGTATCGAGAGTTGACATTCCCATCAATCCATAATGAAATCGTTGACCAGTTGTAGCATTCTCTGAAGATTAAAAGAAATGAATGGAGTTTTACGTCATACACTTCTTGAAGATTAAAGATCGGTTTCCTTATTTATGTCAAATTAAGCAAACTATTTCTAATGAATTATCATATATTCTTAATCATATCATCATATTCTTAATGCAAATAATTAAGAATTTTTTTTTAACGATTTTTGTGTTAGATATAGAATCTTATTTATTTTAATGTTTGCCGATGAGCGATGATCATGGATTCCATCGTGACGGAATTTCACATAGCTCTAAAAGTGCACTCAATTAGCCTTTTACCGGAGTTACTAACAGAAATACAATATTAAGATTTAGTACTTCTAATTAAGGAATAATCAAATAATTTGAAAGCCATAACATTTCATTGGTAATTTCGATAATTTTCAGACAATTGTAGTTGAAAGTTGGCGTGAAGGAATTACAGCCTATGACATAGCCCTTTTACAAAATGCACATTCTCATATATTTCTGCTAAATAAGTACCCACTTCATATCATAAGAGTTGTTTATGTCATGTAACACCTCAAATGATCAAAATACTAATGAAACAGGGCAGAAATTCGCTAAAGGTTTTTGACACTAGACTAAACTTTGCGTGACGGACTTACAATCTGGCTTTGTGACGGAATTACGAGTCAAGAATTTCCGTCACGTTTGTGAAATAAGTTTAGTTCTAACAACTGAGAAACTAGCACAACCAAAATAAATCAGTTGATGATGTTTAATAGATCAAAGCAAATTAACAATACTATTAAAAATTACCAAAATAAATAATAAAGGGGTCAAAACAAATTTGGATTTTGGCGTCAACATATCTAACAGTCCTCACACCTAAAGGGTATTTAAAATTTTATTATGTCATAGCAATTTTAACAAGTTCACTCTTGTTCTTGCAAACACTTTTTACATTCTGCTGCCCACATGATTCATGAAACCAGGATTGACGGGAGGCGCACATAATCCATTCTTCAGAAATTTTAGGATCCGCTTTATCACCATATTTCCACTTACAAAGTGTGCAATTCCAGTTTTCATCCGATTTCCTACTGACTTCAACTGCTTCCTTTGTGTACTTGGCAGGAACATGCCTTGGGGATGGATCTGTGGTGAAAAACTTGAGCTGAACCATTCCATTCCCAACTGACTGAGCACAATGTGTAGAGATAATTCCAGGAAATGTTTGTAAACCAGAACATAACGTCTCAACATCAAACATTTTGCATTTTTCTTTGATATCATCTTCGGTCAGTTCTACTACATTGATTGAGGTACCACTGGAACGAAGAGCATTAGCAAATGACTGAGAATCTGATACGACAGCAGAACGTGACATAATCAGTCGATGAACAATACGCTTAGCATTACCACCTATTCCATCATTTTTTAGTCCCTTGCCGTGACTCGTAGCAAAATAGTTCCATCTTATTCTAACAGCATGTTGATCCTGAAGACGTGGCAACAGTGCAAATATATACTTATTCTTGTACTGGCTTGACGGTCCCTCCGTCCGTCCAAACATCTACAGTTCTAACAGTAGGGAAATTGTCGGTGATAATATCCAAAATTGTGGATGTGAATGCTGCTACAGCCGTTTTCTCGTGGCTTAGAAAATCACTAATAATCACAAACGATAACTTCTTGTTTCTGTATGTGATCATGATGGTATAGATCGTCACCTGACGCTGCTTCCAATGGGCTGACTGAATTTCATCCTGCCAGATACAAGTGAAGTTTTCAGCGAAGTCCATTTGAAGGAGACATTCTTCAGATGTGTCTTCAGAAGATATTTTCATGTGCTGGTACGATGATGACTGTTTTTCTTTAATGAAAAGATGCCAGTTGAACTTAGGAAGCTGCATAGCTAATTCTTCAAATGCATCAGTTGAATTGCCAGATTGTTTCACCTTTTGTAAGAATCCAATTGTATCTTCCAATTGGTACCAAGAAAATTCGTTATCTGCTGGAGCTTTATTTCCATATATTTCTTTGAAGAGCTTACCGTCACTACACCTCTCGCAACCATTTCGCATACAATCTTCGTCGTTAATATCGCAGACGCAATGAGCAATAAAATTTTCTTTAGAATATAATGGAATCAAATCAGGATATCTCCGATGCAGTGCTTCTAATAGTAGTATCACATATCTGTGATATTTGCAACCACAGACATTATGCGGCATTTCCGATGACAGAAGAACCCATCGAGGACGAAGAGATGCAAACTTGGATTTACCAATATCAGCAGATGGATTATCTTCAGTAAAACATTTATATGTCTCTGTAATTGTTGCGACCAGATGTCGTTTTTGCTTTGTATATTTGTTCCCCAACTGATCTTTCAGTGTTATGAAATCGGCTTTTCCAGGCATCATTCTAGATATATTTTCATTTTCGTAAGATGAAATAACGGCTTCTACTATTTCCTGATTGGTCCTGATCTTCGGTGCTGCTATATATGTTCCTAAAATGTCACAGGCCATTAACTTCACCAGAGATGCTCGTTTGTGTGGACTCTTTGGTAGTGCTTTCATCACGCGGGACTTAGCTTTACCCAAAGAGGACAGTGACTTATAGGGCGTTCCACCAACAACTGTCCAATCAACGACTTTAATTTGAGAGTTATTCATCCTATGTTGTCTAACAGCTTCTCTCGTTCGTGTTTGTAAATTTTCCTTCTCCTTTGGCAACATTAATAATTTAGCAAGTTTCTTTCTCTCTCTATCTCGACGTTTATGCTCTTCATAGTCAACTCGATTATTTTCCATTTTCAGTTTTTCTCTTCGCTTCCGCTGCCTTTCTGCTGCAGTCTTGGCCATTCTGGAACAAAAAACCGCACCTTTACTTTACTTTGATTAGATAACAACTTAGTAGGATAACAGATACGTCAAAGCATTTGTGTTACGGAATTACACTGTAACTGTAATTCCGTCACGAAAAGAGAAAATGTAATTCCGTCACGCAAAAATAAATAGTTTCGTTCATAGCATTGGACAATTAAGAATATTTTCGTAAAACTGGACAGATTATTACATTGAACATGAAATTTGATGAAAAATTATTGAAAATAAAGGAATGACCTGAACTTCCAGTTAAATATCGTGACGGAATTACTGGCGTTAATGAAATTAAGAAACCTGATTTATTGTTGCTTTATCCAATGTTATCAAACATTTGACGAAACACCTATATCCATTCTAAAAAAGCCCATAAAATTTAAAAAACTATGATATACAACTTACCTTTGTTGAGTGAAATAGGCTAAAATGGCGTAAGCATTTCGCGGGCTTAATAGATTTCCGGTCACGTAACGTCTGCGCGCGCGCTGATAGCGCCGATGACACGTGGAGGTCAATAAAAAACATGCATAAAAGCCCGCCTAATGTTAATCTAAGAAATTAAACAAAAATTGATAAAGAAATATGAATTTGATAATTTACACTTCGTGTCACGATTACTGTGGAATTCATGTGATAGGCTACATTTTTGTTCTGCAAATGTCCTAAAGAATTACAACATTTGTTAGATTTATTTCATTTGTTCTGTAACAAATTGTGTATTAATGGAGAAAATCAAAGATTGTAGTGTTGAGAAAAAGTAGGCCTAAACAGGTCATTACAGATGATTGTTTCGTAATGGAAATGAAGTGAGAGACTTACTATATGACCTGAACATAAATTACATATGGGACTTTCAATTTAATCTAAATAATTGCTCCTTTAATATTATCCACTCACGAATTATTGATCATTATAGGCAACAATGGTATTCAGAAATTAATGTTTCCAACAAGTTAACTTTTCATAACATTTTAAATTGAAACATGAACAAGAAAGTTATTTATCTTTCATTAAATTTGATCTCTATCGTCGTATTCTTTGTACTTTTAGATTAGGCAACCTACAGTTACGTATTGAAATTGGTCAATATACAAAAACACAGCGTATCTGTCAGTTGTGTAATGTAAATATATTAGAAGACGAATTTCACGTTCTTTTAATTTGCACATTTTTTGATAATATTAGTAAATCCTTTCATATTACATTACCTACCCAGATAGCATAGAATGTTATAAATGTTAGAATACAAATTTAACTTTAAATAAATATTTGTAAATATCTTACATCAGCGTGAAAACATAGTGTTTCCTATTCTATGTTAATTTACAATTATATTATTAAAAATGGTTTTGTATATAGTATGTATATATGTTATTTATATCGGTGTACATGTCTGTCTATATGTTGCTAAAGCATTAATAAAGTTAGTTTAATATATTAAGATGGCTATTTGAACGGGCTCTTTGCTTCGAATGTTAAATTAATTAAATAGACAATCACAGGTTCCGACCACTAACTGAATGTCTCGACTAAAGCAAGCTTTTCTCATCTTAAAGAAGTTTGACGAGTTGCTTTTACATTTGGACCATATTAAAGGGACTATAAATTGTTCTGTGGATGCTCGGAGGGTAAAGGCAACATTAAATGAACCTTTATAATAGAAGTAGTCTGATATATTGATATATTGATATATTAAAACGAACTTACCAGGTATGCAAAATCGTTGGAAAGTTTGGGGTACTTTTGATGTAGTACAACTTCGGCTCTTTGAATTTATCAGATATTGAACTCCCTGCGAACATAACAAAATCATGATTAATATTAATGATAGGCCTATTTATTCAAATTCCAACATCTAGCAAAGACAAAAGGAAGGGGATGAAGTACGTTAATTTTGAAGTTCGATTTGTTAAGAATTTCTTTAGAGAGAGTGTTGTATCTAACTTGAAAGATTTACAGTATTCATGGTATTGTAAAGAGATTTTCTTAACTTTTATGTGGCACTGACTGAAAGCGTCAATTTGTACCATTCCAATTTCCAGTCAGAATATGTCTGTAGTTTTTACAATTGCATTAGTAGTTCTATGGCGTCACTATCGCAAAACCTGCTATTGATACCTTTGCGACAAGTGGTATTGAAAAAACTACAGATGCATGATTGAAAAACTGGAATGGTGAAAATCGATTCTATAGTGTCCTATATACACATACTTTTGTTTAGAAAACCTCTTTACAATCCCCTTAAGGTTAAGGTTTTAAACACTTCCTTGGCATTATTTAATTATTGACTTTTATCAACACAACTTTTTTTCTTTTATAGATAACAATATACTGCTTTAGTAATTGTTCTCTGTATAAAGTCTATGTAGGTGTTAAATATCCAGCAGATAAAACTCTATCCCTATAGACCTACCCCGGAAAAATAAATCAGTTACTGAGATTTAACGATATTTATCAATCATTATATAACTTTATCTTTAAAATGTCACCTTTACAATTAGATTATCTTATATTGTAGGTTATTATGTAACATTCTATATTGTATAAATAAAAGGTGATATGGGATAAAAAGGCTTTAAGTGTAATGTAATAAATTTAATCATCAAAATTACGTTTTTAAACGGTTTTCAAGCCTCCAGTCTATATCTATCGGGAATCAGTGGCGTCGCAAGAGGGGGTACAGAGGAGGCATTCGCCCCCCCTCCCCTTTTTGTACCCCCATCTAAGATTATACGGTTATTATACGTTTTTGCCCCCCCCCCCTCCAAAATGTGTCGCAATGCACCCAATCAATTCACGTTTTCGGCAATGTTCTTGGAGAACCCTCTCAGACGTATCACGATAAGGCTTGCGACTATGACGCCTCAAGAAAGTTGCCTCAATGTAAACTCAGCCTCGACAGTTGTTTCTTATTGCGGTGTATATATACAAACTACAAATAATAAACGACATTTTTTAGATCAATCTGGAGCTGATCTTATAGATTATATTTGACTTACCTTTTTATAATCCGTCAGTATTCTAACATCAGATGTCAAACCATGAATACTTTGGGTTATATTGATATTTATCATTTGTCTCTTCTCATCGTAAGATATTAACGCACTTTGCTGTAAATACATGTGAAATTGCTTGAAAATCAATAAATTTTTTCAATCGTAGAGTAGAAGTCAGACATGAAATGGAGTTTGAAGTCGCCACTTTTCTGTTCTTTATAGAACTAATGAAGACTACACATGCCAATTTTCTATCAGACGTCTGTAGTTCCTGCAATTCTACAAAAACTAATGACTAATGAGTTTGATGACGTTACTAATCGCGAAGGGCCCTGTCCGATACTGCATATTTTGCGATTAGTGACGTCAACCTTAATTTTGCAAGAACCACAGACGTGAACATTTAGAATGCCAAAAAGCAAATATTTAAAAAGAAACGAGTTTCGTTATGGAACTGTTTAGTATTTCAATGATTATTATAACGCATTTCAGACGAAAACTTTCTTACTTGAATAAGCTCAGGTGCAGGTCCTGATCCATCTCCAGAAAACATCCCTTGTATGCCTTCCCAAACTGGTGGTACACAACAGCCAGGCTTAGTGGGCACCGAGACACACAATGGTATTAAAACTGTGAGTAATAACAGGAGCTTCATTTTGGTACGTTTTATGATTCTAAAGACAAAACACAATTTACCAGCAAGAATTATAGTCAGGATTAATGTACTTAATGTACTTCCTAATACTGAACCTTTCTACCTCAGAGAACCTGCCCTGTATCCACAGGAAATGTCAGGGTCCGTTGATCTGTTTTTTTTTCTAATTTCAATAAATCGATCAATTTTGCAAAACCAAACCACTTTCGTTACGGCTTGCGACTTGAACACTGAAAGTGATCGGTACTCTCTTGTATATTTTACGTTCACGCGAGTTTCTTAACACAAACAGAAGACCGAATCATCTGCCTTTATTCCAGCCTCTAGTTATTTTTAACGTTGAACCCTCGTCGACAACTGTCAAAATATCTATCAGAGGCTAGAATAGAATCAGATATTAGGACTACCCAAACCGCAGCATGGGTAAAATCAGCATCAATCTGTCAAACTGCCACGCGGTCTCTCAATTTCACAGTACGGGGTGAAACTGCATCCCGGGCATAATTCTAGTTAGTGCTATGCGAGGATATTTCATTGATAAGATATCTGAAAGTAGGTTACATGTACTTACATTCTTGACTTGTAACTTTAAGCCGAATGGAATGCAGTGTCCAATGAATTATGATTAGGACTGAAGTGTAATTTCTGTAACTCTTCATTACATTAGCGTGACAGACGATCATGTGACGTATCAAGTATATCGCTTGAGTATTAGTCATTGACTTTATAAATATAACAATTTGAGCGAAACGCTGATAACAATCTAGGTTGTGTTAAACAAAAAGACAACATAACAACCGTTCACTTACAACTAACGCATGCCCCGAGTCATGTAGCTTCTATGAAATGTTTTATTCGTAAGCCTGCGACGATGCGCTATTTCGTTGTCAGTGGTAGTGTATAATCCGAAGATCGAAGATTGCAGACCTGTATAATCGGAAGATCGCAGACCCCAACTAGAATCCGCAGATCCCCTATACTAGAATCCGCAGACGCAACTAGAATCTGCAGACCCCCTACACTATATTCCGCAGACCCAACTAGAATCCGCAGACTCCCTATACTATATTCCGCAGACCCCCTTCAAAAGCTGCATTTTTTTTTTAATTTTCAATCTTTCAGAATTATTTTGTAATACGTGCCTTAAAATGAGGACGACATTTGTATTTTGTAATTTGTAATTATTTTGTGACATAGAATAAGTGCTTTAGAGTTGATATCAAGATCATGACAATAGATAGGCTACTATGTAAACTAAATGTACTGTGTATTTCAAAGCTGTATAAATTAATGTGATTGTGAAAGATGAATCGTTTTTCCAACCATCCGATTTATACAAACATACATATGCACAATATTACAATAAAATGTCTATTGAATAAAACAGTTGTCTCTTCGTTTTTCAATATCATAATCAAACGGTCTCTTTGAAAGTTACACTAAAGCTCTGCAACAGATTATGGTTTATGGAATTTGTTGAGGATTGCGCAATGTATCATAATGTAACTTTCATCTATTTTGAACCCTTCTCATTCCCAATAGCCAAGGATGTCAACCCACAAAGCTTCTAAAGCATACTATGATATACTTTGCAAGTAAAAACTTCCATATCGCATAATATACAATACATACTTCTGGGTGTCTGGATGACCTCATCTCCAAGTCTAATTATCGACACATGTAATGCATGCATTCTGCATCCAGGTCAGAGTGGAAATTCTGTGCAAAAATTCTGCTTTAGATGCCCTGCTGGAGCGTATGCTGTGCTTGTAAACAATGAATTATAAGGGGCGATGGTGGTTATAGAAAGGAACCTCCTACCCCTGTACATGGTACTATACAGGATGGCTTATGAATATTTGAATATATAGGGAGTCTGGATTCTAGTTGGGTCTGCGGAATATATAGGGAGTCCGTGAATTCTAGTTGGGTCTGTGGATTCTAGTATAGGGGGTCTGCAGATTCTAGTTGGGTTTGCGGATTCTAGTATATGGGAGTCTGCGGATTCTAGTTGCTGTCTGTGGAATGTAGTATAGGGGGTCTGCAGATTCTTGTTGGGCCTGTGGCTTCTAGTTGGGTCTGCAGAATATAGTATAGGGGGTCTGCATATTCTAGTTGGGTGTGTGGATTCTAGTATAGGAGGTCTGCAGATTCTAGTTGGGCCTGTGTATTCTAGTATAGGGGGTCGGCAAATTCTAGTTGGGTTTGCTGATTCTAGTATAAAGGGTCTGCAGATTCTAGTATAGAGGGGTCTGCAGATTCTAGTTGGATCTGCGGATTCTAGTATAAGGGTTCTGCAAATTCTAATTGGGTCTGCGGATTCTAGTATAAGGGGTCTGCAGATTCTAGTTGGGTCTGTGTATTCTAGTATAGGGGGTCTGCAAATTCTAGTTGGGTTTGCGGATTCTAGTATAAGGGGTCTGCAGATTCTAGTTGGGTCTGTGGATTCTAGTATAGGGAGTCTGCGGATTCTAATTGGGTCTGTGGAATATAGTATAGGGGGTCTGCGGATTCTAGTTGGGTCTGCAGAATATAGTATAGGGCTCCTGCAGAATATAGTATAGGGGGTCTGCAGATTCTAATATAGGGGGTCTGCAGATTCTAGTTGGGTCTGCGGTTTTAGTATAAGAGGTTTGCAGATTCTATTTGGGTCTACAGATTCTAGTATAGGGGGTCTGCAGATTTTAGTTGGATCTGCAAATTGTAGTTGGGTTTGTGGATTCTAGTATAGGGGGTCTGCGGATTCTAGTTGGGTCTGCAGGATATAGTATAAGGGGTCTGCGGATTCTAGTTGGGATCTGCGATCTTCCGATAATACAGGTTTGCTATCTGTGATCTTCGAATTATACACAACCCTATCGTAGGCAAGTAAGGAACACCATGTTTCGGACTACCGAAAAGCTAATGAATAGTAGTCAAGCCAAGGATTATAATGACTAGTGAAATTTACTCACCTCAGTTTATAACCCTTGAGTGTCAGTTTGCTTTGTTTATAGCAACCGGTAAGTCGCCTTTTTAAAATTCTCTAATTTCTTGCAAATTGCAATATAATTCAGCCACCCACCCTCCAGTTTTCAAAACACTTAGCCTGCGTTTACAATGAGTCACAAGAATGCATATTTTCTTAGTATGTATGAGAGGAAAAGAAATACTTTTATAGCCCGTGTGGAAGGGGGGGGGGGGGAGGTGTTAACTTGCGTCATTATACACGACACCTGAAATTTTTTTATTCTAATGCCGCCAACTTCTTTTTGTCAAATGTGAACTCTACAAGAGTGATTATTTGATTATGAATGTCAGTGTCCACACGAAAGATATCTATGGTCTCCACGTTAAATTATGTCGTAGCAAAACCCTGTTCAGAACTGGGGATATCCATAAAAAGGTTACGAAACTCAGACATATTCAAATATGTCACTAGCATACGCCTCTCTCTGTCTCATATGCCCACAAAAATAAGATTTTTTGGAATAAAGGCTGTGGTTTATAATGATATTTTTGTCTGGTCGTTTCAGGTCAGGGTGCTCGATAGAGGTATTTAAAATTGAGTTAATACACCATGGTTGGGATACCATCCCTGTTGAGGTTAGTACCCTGTTATATTAACGCTTGCAATGGACACCGATGATTTATCAAGGGTGTACGAGTAATAGGACATGTTACCTTTGATAAAATAGTTATTACAGATATTATGTTAAGTCATTTCCTGAAGAGCCTACTGTCTAATCTTCTATTAGTGATTTTTTGCTTATTTGTAGGGAACTAAACATTAGATTCTGATTCTGTGAAGATGTACGGATAGTTTTGAAAAAGCTCCAATTTCAGTAGGGACGCAAGCTGAATTAGGTCAGCTATTGTCTAAAGATCGCATAGCGTGAAATTGTTTTTAAGGTGTTGTTTTGATCTTTCTAAACTTGAATTATATAACATACCGTTTAAATTAAATGAATAATACGAGTAAAAGAAATTCACCATTTGTTTTTTCAGGGTTCCAAGTATATTAGCTCGTCTGCAGCTACGGACAACAACGTCAGATATGGTGTGCAACCTAGGGTTTTGGAGGTAGTTCACAAGGAGCAAAATTTGGGTGGGGGGTGGTTTGCGCGTGGATTAGTTGCGACAGCCGGTGGGCTACCTTGTTAGGGCCCCCTAGGTTGCACTGGCTAAGCTGCCATATCATGTCCACCCCACCTCTCTTGGAACAAATGGAGGTAAGTCATTATTGATTTTTATTGGCAATAGTTAGAAACTTGTTGACTTCAACCTGATTTATAAAAGGTGCACTAGTTTTCTTCATATCGAACCCGTGATTCAATGGGCTTATATTCATATCATTTAGATAGGTGTCCGTCAATTATCTACTAAGTTAAACAGCAATTGTTTTAAAAGGGTTGATTAAAATCGTGTACCAAGTGTATAGATTGCAGCTTAATCTAAATTTTGGTGTAGTTTTTAAACGCAAAGGGACATTCTGCTTTTTTTTGTACATTTTTTTTTTGCTAAAATTTGTGAAACCTATACAACAAATCAAAATACATCTTCAAACCTACGAAAAAATTATAATGCCTTTAAAAATGGTTTTAGTTGGAAAATTTTCTTAAATGTGGAAAATCCCCAAATTTTCTGCTTTTCTTCTGTCTCAAGTACTGGGTTAAAGTCAACAAGTTTCAGACTAATAGTTAAGAAGCCAAGATCCTATTGGGGAATTGATAATAATTCTGTTTTGAGTTTTTGCTTCAATAAGTTGAAAAGAAAGAAAATTACATCTCACTATTCTTCATTATGATTTACTTCATTATTTCTTGATTTAACAACATTTATAAAAAGAGTTTGTTCACTGTTTCAACAAAAGTTGCTTTTCGGAGGAAAACTTTATGTATATTATTATGATTTTAGGTGTAAACAGATCGAGCTTCATTATAGAAGAATAAAGTGCTTATGGTGTGGCATGGAAGCTCATCACGTAAGTTTCAAATTAATTATATTATATCCATCCAGTTTTGGCCATTTTCTGCATAATCTTGACCTTTGTTCAAATATGATGGTGACTCAGTGTGCAACAGATTTTGCAAGTTAAAGATCCTCTGACAGTTGAAAACCGAACATGTAGGCTAGTACCACTTTCTATGAAAAATTACCTTCATTGCACACTGCCCGCCCTCATTAGCTCAAACAGTTGCAGAAAAGAAGAATTCTTTCTGTTAACGTCTTAGAATACTTTAAACTCGTACTCATAAATCAACTGCCAATTGCCTTCCTCATTTTCTACTCTACAACTGGCTTTAACAACACGGCAACCTTTTCGAAGAGTCTATTTCTGTAGCGAGCCTTATTGAAGACTGTGTGGTATCCCATTTTCAAAAATATTTCTTAAACCGAAAATTGTAAAATCAACTTATAAACATGAAATATTACAAAAATATGTGGTTAACTATGTGTTGACAAACCCAGTTGCGGAGTGACATCAAGGTGTCATTACTATTAGTTTGGAATAGAATATGCAATTGCATCAAAATGCATATTAAAGAGCATATTCTTGTAACCTCTGTCTATCCACCAATTCTAACTTATAGTTTTGTTAATGTTACTGTTTCAACGGTTACCGATTTTTTTTCTTTGTACGGTTACGGAATTTAGGATTTTAAAACAGTTACTGATTTTTTTTTTATATTTAACAGTTACTGTTTTAGTGCTCAAACAGTTACTGATGATTTTTCTTTAAACGGTTACTGATTTTATAATATTAAAACAGTTACTGATATTTTGATATTGAAACTATGGAATACCAAAATGAAAAAATTCAACATAAAAAAAGAATCACATAGGGCCTACCACGAAGTTGAAATTTTATACCAAGATACTTATATTATATACCAAAATCTTTAATCATATACCAAGAAATTCATATCAAGTACCAAGAATTATATACGAAAATCAATATATTACATACCAAGACTAAAAGCGCAATAAGCAATTAGACCTATGTTTATTGATTATACGGGATAGGCAACGGTCTACAATTGTGGGTCAGAGTTTCTGACACAGCCGTTCATAGATCTGCGTTTCCCGAGTGTGTTTCCTATCCCGCAGCCTATACCCATTATAGACCTCCTATAAAAATATCTAGTGTTAAAGGGGTAAACTTATTCGATAAAAAGAAAATAGGTGTAAGACATTAGGTCTATCCTATGTCTATATGACTGGCCTTACATCGCCTATATGAGTGAAGAAGGAAAGCACAATGTCTTTCACTAGCCGTGCCAAATAAATCTAATCTACATTATTTTTTTTATGCCCTCTATAATATTAAAATATTTGGCCCTATATAAACAGTGAAAGGTGTCCCCGAACCGACAGTAAAACATAATGTTTCTTGGTATAAAATTTTAACTTCTTGGTATGTGATTTTTTTTATGTTGGATTTTTTCTGTTTTGGCATTCCGTATTAAACAGATGCTGATTTTCTTGTGTTCAAACTGAGACTGATTTTTTTAAAAGATTTTTTTGGTTCTCAAACAATTACTGATGTCAACGGTTACTTAATTTTTGATTTTAAACAGTTACTGATAGTTCAAACAGATACTGATTGTCTTGAGCTCAAACAGCGACTCATTTTTTATACGACCACAAATAGTTTGGGCGTATATTGTAATCACTCCGTCGGTTCGTCCGTTCAAATTTGGCTTATGCTCACTCTACGGGATAAAATTCTTTTGATTTTTATTTTGTGGGTCCATGTCATTTTAAAGATGATTCCTATCGATTTTTGTGTTGATCTGAATTTTTCACCGAAATATTGTGTCCTATTATTTGCAATATAGTGCAACTTTTGGTAACACTTCAAGGAACAATTCTATATATATTATTTTGTTTTTTATATGCCCATACGTAGTATGGAAGTTAGTCCGTCCGTCTGCCTAACGATAAAAACCGGCCATGATGCGATACAATAAATGTTTTTTTTCACAATTCTCTATGGTCTAAACACGAACAAAATGTGAATGGGCAACAAACAATGAAATGCATTTGCAATAAAAACTGCTGGTAGGCTTTTATCACCTTGTAAATAGTCAACAGAAGTACTAGAAATGTACGAAAATCTCATGATTCTTTTAAAAATAATTCAAACCAGGAATTTTACTGAGCATTTCTGTATATGGCTTTTCTATATATCACAGAATATCTTAAATTGACGAGTCGTCAAATATTTAGTATGAGTTATTGCCCTTGTTCTTGAAAACGCTCTCAAAATTAGCTCTTAAACACTAAAAGGCATGATTCTTGATGGATTTTGACAAAACTTGGTTTTATTATTCAGCCCCGCGCTGAAGATTGAATATTTGCCTTCTAGAGTTTTCACGAGCTAAAAATTGAACACCTTTTTGAAGAACAAGGGCAATAACTCATACTGAATATTATTCAGTATCGCCCTAAAGAGTTCAAATGAAATGTATGACTGAAGGTTGACTATTTCATACTGGTGATTGTTAATGTACTGCTAAATATTTTTATTCAAATCAAAGCTGCCAGTGGGCATATATTATCTTGCCTTACCTATCTTATAATATCCAAACAATTACTGATTTTATAATGTTAAAATTGATATTTAAGCGACTACTGATTTTATAATGTTCAAACAGTTACTGATTTTATAATATTCAAACAGTTCCTGAATTTATAATATTCAAACAGTTACTGATTTTATAACATTCAAACAGTTACTGAATTTATAATACTCAAACAGTTACTGATTTTATAATACTCAAACCGTTACTGATTTTATAATATTCAAACCGTTACTGATTTTATAATATTCAAACAGTTACTGAATTTATAATATTCAAACAGTTACTGATTTTATAACATTCAAACAGTTACTGAATTTATAATATTCAAACAGTTATTGATTTTATAATATTCAAACCGTTACTGAATTTATAATATTCAAACAGTTACTGATTTTATAATATTCAAACAGTTATTGATTTTATAATATTCAAACAGTTACTGATTTTATAATATTCAAACAGTTACTGATTTTATAACATTCAAACAGTTACTGACTTTATAATATTCAAACAGTTACTGATTTTATAATATTCAAACGGTTACTGAATTTATAATATTCAAACAGTTATTGATTTTATAATATTCAAACAGTTACTGATTTTATAATATTCAAACAGTTACTGACTTTATAATATTCAAACAGTTACTGACTTTATAATATTCAAACAGTTACTGATTTTATAATATTCAAACAGTTACTGATTTTATAATATTCAAACAGTTACTGACTTTATAATATTCAAACAGTTACTGACTTTATAATATTCAAACAGTTACTGACTTTATAATATTCAAACAGTTACTGACTTTATAATACTCAAACAATTGCCGACTTTATAATATTCAAACAGTTATTGATTTCATAATATTCAAACAGTTACTGACTTTTAAATATTCAAACAGTTACTGACTTTATAATATTCAAACAGTTACTGACTTTATAATACTCAAACAATTGCCAACTTTATAATATTCAAACAGTTATTGATTTCATAATATTCAAACAGTTACTGACTTTATAATATTCAAACAGTTACTGACTTTATAATCCTCAAACAATTGCTAACTTTATAATATTCAAACAGTTATTGATTTCATAATATTCAAACAGTTACTGATTTTATAATATTCAAACAGTTACTAATTTTATAATATTCAAACAGTTATTGATTTCATAACATTCAAACAGTTTTTGATTTCAAAATATTAAAACAGTTACTGACTTTATAATATTCAAACAGTTACTGATTTTATAATATTCAAACAGTTACTGATTTTTTAATATTCAAACAGTTACTGGTTTTATAACATTCAAACAGTTATTGATTTTGTAATATTCAAACAGTTATTGATTTTGTAATATTCAAACAGTTATTGATTTTATAATATTCAAACAGTTATTGATTTTATAATATTCAAACAGTTACTGAATTTATAATATTCAAACTGTTACTGACTTCATGATATTCAAACAGTTATTGATTTTATAATATTCAAACAGTTACTGAATTTATAATATTCAAACAGTTATTGATTTTATAATATTCAAATAGTTACTGATTTTATAATATTCAAACAATTACTGACTTTATGATATTCAAACAGTTACTGATTTTATAATATTCAAACAGTTATTGATTTTATAATATTCAAACAGTTACTGACTTTATGATATTCAAACGGTTACTGAATTTATAATATTCAAACAGTTACTGACTTTATAATATTCAAACAGTTACTGACTTTATGATATTCAAACAGTTACTGAATTTATAATATTCAAACAGTTATTGATTTTATAATATTCAAACCGTTACTGAATTTATAATATTCAAACAGTTACTGATTTTATAATATTCAAACAGTTACTGACTTTTTAATATTCACACAGTTGCTGAATTTATAATATTCAAACAGTTGCTGATTTGCTAATATTCAAACAGTTACTGATTTTATAATATTCAAACAGTTACTGATTTTATAATATTCAAACAATTACTGACTTTATAATATTCAAACAGTTACTGAATTTATAATATTCAAACAGTTATTGATTTTATAATATTCAAACAGTTACTGACTTTTTAATATTCACACAGTTGCTGAATTTATAATATTCAAACAGTTGCTGATTTGCTAATATTCAAACAGTTACTGATTTTATAATATTCAAACAGTTACTGATTTTATAATATTCAAACAATTACTGACTTTATAATATTCAAACAGTTACTGAATTTATAATATTCAAACAGTTATTGATTTTATAATATTCAAACAGTTACTGATTTTATAATATTCAAACAATTACTGACTTTATGATATTCAAACAGTTACTGACTTTATAATATTCAAACAGTTACTGACTTTATGATATTCAAACAGTTACTGACTTTATAATATTCAAACAGTTACTGATTTTATAATATTCAAACAGTTACTGACTTTATGATATTCAAACAGTTATTGATTTTATAATATTCAAACAGTTACTGACTTTTTAATATTCACACAGTTGCTGAATTTATAATATTCAAACAGTTGCTGATTTGCTAATATTCAAACAGTTACTGATTTTATAATATTCAAACAGTTATTGATTTTTTTAGTGCTCAATTACTGATGTTTTGTCTTAAAACGTTACTGATTTTTTTATTTTAAACAGTGCTCAAACTGCTACTAATTTTTAGATTTTAAAAGTGATGTTTTAAGTGTTCAAACAATTACTGATGTTTTGTCTTTTAACGATTACTAACTTTACAATATTCAATTATTCTTATTATTGAGATCTTAGACAAGTTTGAATTTGACGATTTTTCGATGAACAGCATTTGAATTGGCTTAGGAAAAGCGTGTCAAAATTTGTTTTAGAACACGCTAGAGACTACAGTTTTTCCTGATTTTAATTAAATTTGGCTTGTTTATGAATGAGATCTTGGTCAAGTTCGAATTTTTACTATTTTTGATGAACAGTTTTTGAGTAATTGCCGTTGTCTTAGGCAAACGCATTGGAATTTGTTCATGAGCACACGTACAGTTTTCGTCTGATTTAAATGAAATTTTGTTTGATCATTAATATTGACGAATGAAATGAAATAAATACAGTTTTACATCCTACTTATTTATATTTTGACGATTTTTTCAGATCAACAATTTATGAATTATTGTCCATGACTTTGAAATATCTTGAAATTTGAAAAAAAGAGAGCTGTGTGATTTAATAATTTGATGTGTGTTATTGCTATTGATTTAAAAAAAATATCGTGGAAAAACTGAGCATAAATGACTGACATGTTATATCTAATGATCAATAAATTCAAACTACAAAGGCCGTGTCATGATTTCTGACAAGTGCCAGTGTGTGTATGTTACCTTGTCTGGCAAGCTATCTTTTTAAGTATTCAAACGATTACTGATTTTTATACGCCCACATGACATTGCCGTCACGCATGTCCGTCCGTCGGTCCGTCCACAATTGCTCGTAAACACTTTACAAGACACAATTCTTGACGGATTTTGACAAAACTTGGTATGAGTGTTCGTAATCTGAAAATCAGAAGAATCGAAAAAAAATTAGTATGAGTTATTGCCCTTGTTCTTGAAAACGCGTTAAGTATTTAGCTCGTAAACACTCTAGAAGGTACAATTCTTGACGGGTTTTGACGAAACTTGGTGTGAGTGTTTGTAATCACCCAAGGATGAACACTATTGAAAATCAGAAGAATAAAAAACTATTAAGTATGAGTTATTGCCCCTGTTCTTGAAAACGCGTTCAATTTTTAGCTTGTAAACACTCTAGAAGGGTCAATTCTTGACGGATTTTGATGAAACTTGGCATGAGTATTTGTTATCACCCAAGGATAAACCCTATTGAAAATCCGAAAAATCGAAAAATATTTAGTATGAGTTATTGCCCTTGCTTTTGAAAACGCGTTCAATTTTTAGCCCGTAATCACTCTAGAAGGCACAATTCTTGACGGATTTGGTGAAACTTGGTGTGAATGTTCGTAATCACCCAAGGATGAACCCTATTGAAAATCAGAAGAATTGAAAAATATTTAGTATGAGTTATTGCCCTTGTTCTTGAAAACGCTTTCAAATTTAGCTCTTAAACACTAAAAGGCATGCTTCTTGCTGGACTTTGACAAAACTTGGTTTTAATATTCAGTCCCGCGCTGAAGATTGAATATTTGCCTTGTAGAGTTTTCACGAGCTAAAAACTGAACATGTTTTCAAGAACAAGGGCAATAACTCATACACACTATTATTCAGTGTTGCGCTAAAATGTTGAAAAGAAGTGTATGACTGAAGGTTGAATATTTCATACTGGTGATTGTTACCGTACTGCTAAATATTTTTATTCAAAATCAAAGCTGCCAGTTGTCGTATATTACCTTGCCTGGCAAGCAATCTTTTATGAAACTTGGTATGAGATCTGATTAAAGCTTGAAATTAGTAACAATCGGACTTTATCATTTCTGACGGCTGGTAGTGGGCTTGCCAGGCAAGCTATCTTTATCCAAGCAATTACTGAATTTTAGTTCCTGATGACCATTTTAGTGGTCAAACGGTTTCAAAGTTATTGCCCTTGACTTAGTGAAAACAAACAAATTTAGTTTGTAGGAACGCCAGAGACTACATTTTTTATCCGATACTGATGAAACTTGGAATGCTAAAGCTCTATTGAGTTCGAAATTGGTAAAAATCGCATGAATAGTTATTACCTTTGACTTAGTAAAAACGATTCAAATTTGGTTTTTGTGTACGATAGAGGCCACAGTTTTTATCCGATATTGATGGAACTTGAAATGATTGTATATAATGATGAGATCTCTGTCGAAATTTGTAAAAATCGCATGAACTGTCTCAGATTTATTGCTCTTTACTTAGTAGAAATTCGTCAAATTTGGAATGTATGCACGATAGAGACTAGGACATATATAGGATGTCTTAGATTCTGATCTTCTAGCATTGATCCTAGCGCTAAGATTGTTTGGAGAATACTTGCTCATGTTATTATTTGATTTGGTGAAACTTTGTATGCATGTATATATTGATGAGATCTCATTTAGAAATTGGTAACAATCGAATTAAAGGTTTCAGGGTTTGAAAATGCGTCAAATTTGGCTGGTAGGCACGATGTAGACTACAGTGTAATTCCAATATTGATCAAACTTGGTATACATTCAAATAATAGGTAATAATCGAGTAGACCTTGTTCATGTTTGAATAAGATGATAATTTGATGAACTGTTTTGAGGCTTTGCCTTGATCTAAAAATATCTCAAAGACAATTTGAAAATTCATTATTAAGCTACTAAAGATTTTGTTATCACTTCTGACAGCTGTTAGTGGTCTAGCTTTCTAATCAGTTCTGATATCTGAAAAAGACAGTATAGACTACAGTTTTATAAGGTTTTGTTGAAACTTGACTGCTGGTGTAATTTGCTTCTGTATGGCCAATACTGTTTGATTGTTGGTTTTGGTAACAGTAATCAATGTTGAATTTTTCCATTTTCAGGTTAGAAATGGTAAATCGTCTGGTAATTTACCTACCCGCAATAGCACTGCCACACTAGGGGTGATCTGAGGTCATAGCCTGTATGATTCTACAGATCCTCCTATGTACAGAAGAAGCAGGCGCGCCTACAGAAGAAGAACAGATGAAGATTACAGATGAAGATAACAGATGAAGAGGAAAATCAACGATGCCTCCATCCATTTAATAGTAAGTTGATCTTGAGTTCAAAATTCTAAGGATAGTTTGTAACTTAGACACCATTGGCTCAAACAAATTATGATCATGGGTTCAAATTTGGCACCATTAAGATGTCATTAAAGGCTGGAGTATATTTTATTCGTAATTTAATCTGTGTAAACGAAGTGCATCTGAATGGGTTTATAAAGAAAGACAACGACATTATGCGGGACAATTTGCATGGCCAATGGCATCAGCCAACACTTTTCTATTTCCAACTGTTGAAGAATCTTCAATGTGCACCCCTGTAGTACACGTGGCCTCATTTTGCTCCCTTGCAAACTAGACAGCGTTGTCCATGTCAGTGGGAAACTAGACATTGGAAAATCCCAACGTACAGTAAGTTTCGATAATTTTGCACTTTTGATCGCTTTTTCGTTCGAGGAATTAATGATGAAAATTAGCCATCTGTAAAATTCAAATTCCAAGTTTTTATTGTTCGGAATTTTCCTCATTTCAAGGACAATCATAGACTCAGAAGTAATTTGGATTCAAGATTTTAAATCATATAAAAGGATGGCAAAACATGTGTCTGAAAACTTAGTGTTTGTACAGTAAGAATTTCAATGCTATTTTCAAATTGATTTTTCGAATTGACATAATTTAGAAACTACCAGTAAGTCAGTTGTGATGTGGAATCTCTGAAAGGGAATGATTATAAAAATTACGTATACCTTGTCTGACTAGCTACACATGCCACAATAATCATTACAATAGAGCTCTGAAAACATAAAATTGTGGGGTTTTGACACTAAACCCTAAAACTTTTTTTTTTTAAACAATATTTATTACTGCATGGAATTATATCAAATATTATACATTTACATGTAAACACGTTTCCATATAACACGGGTACAAATATTCTTTAAGATCAAATTAAAAAGTAACAAATAAAATCCACATACTTGACACATAATTGTATAATATACAATTTAGTAAAATCTCTTATGTTGGAGAAAGAGTATGTTTAAGAATGCATATTGCCATCATAAGCTCAGTTTGAAAGGTTTACAAATTTGGGCAATCTTGTCCATATACAATAGCACAGGGGGTCTGGATTTAAATTATACCAATTTATGTTTTGTTTCAAGAAATAAATGAGCTTCTAAATAAAACATTTTAAAGTGTAACGCCTGTAGCGTCAAAGGTCAATGCAGTGTGCGACATGCAGGTCGGAAACGCTAACACGTAAAAAGCGCCAGTTCGTTTTTAAGCCGATGCCGCGTGTATTAGACTTTTTGTACATTCAATATCCACTGACACCATAACTGCCCGTCAAGCTAACGACGCTATCTTGGCAAAATTTCCCTTCTAGCACATTGCATGTTGGTCTCGCCTTCATTAGCCCCATTAGGACTCGATTTATTTCATTTCATTGACATGTATTTTGCTTTTGGTTGTTTTTAGCCGTCAGCGGGAACCCGATAGCTGTCTTTACTATTGAGTTTGACATACACCACATACAGATAGATGACCAACAAAGCACGGTCTGTTTATATTTTTAATTAAATTCCCAGTTCATTTAGTTTTGATAAATTGAAAAATTACTATTATGAAAAAAACTTAGATATTATCAGCAGTTTTAGTAACATTATAAAATGAATGTTTAGAATCACAGAAAATCTAATTTGCTTATGAATTTGGCCAAAATATTTGAACCACTGGCCATTGTTGTCAATTGCCATGGCTTTAACAATCGGTTCATTAGATCCCTTTAAATACCATAATTTACTTTTTCTGTTTCTTGCAGGGTTCCAAGAATCAAAATAGCTAGTATTTAGTTGTACAATAAAAGGACATTCGACTGGGAGGTCAATCATTACGTAGGTTATGGTGGAGCACAAATGTCCTAAAAGCTAATCTTGGAACAAAGCTAGGTACTGATAATTGAATTGATTTTATCCTAGCAAACATTGGCTTTCGAATTGACAGAACATAGAAAGCCTTCGTTTATTTAATGTGATTTTTTTATTAACAGTTTATGATAAGGCTTAATACATAACCACTTTGTCAAACGTTATGCTTACGTTTGCAGTATTTTCAGATTTGTGCATAATGTTAAGTTATTTATAATTTCAGGTGTATACAAATAGAGCTTCATCATATAGAAATAAAGTGCTTATGGTGTGGCGCAGAAGCTCACAAGGCAAGTAGACTTTGTAACATAAAGCTATTCTTATATCTCCACATTTTGAATCCTTGTTTTTGAAAATCATGATGTGTCACCTGGTATCCTTGGTCTTACAGTGGATAAGGTTTTCAGAACTTAACATAACTCAGTAAAATGTTTGAATGGTTGAAAAAATTGTATATATATATCTCTCCATTCAAGTAAAAATGAAAAGTTAAGTAATTCGATAGTGTTTTATTTCTGTTTTGTTACAATGACAAGTGAAATGAATTTGATTTCTATTTCTATTTTCAGGTTAGAAAAGGTAAATCGTCTGGTAATTTACCACTCCGCAATAGCACTGCCACAATAGGAGTGTTCTGAGGTCATGGCCTGTATGACTCTACAGAAATCCTATTCACAGACGAAGAGTAACAGATGAAGAGGAACAGATGAAGGACAGATGAAGAGGAACAGATGAAGTAGCTGCGGCGATTCCTCCACCCATTTTTTGTAAGCTTACTTCTGACTTTTTTTCAAAAGGATAGTACCGTAAATATTAGACTTTTAGGTATGTGGATTCTCTGAAAGAAACGTCGAGTTTACTAAAAGGGGAATGTGATGCCAAAAAGTCCATAATCCATAGAACGTTTCCAAAGATATATAGATAAAATGATATTTTGACTAAGTGCATTTCTTAGTCATGTCCCTGCTTAATAGCGCTTTTTTACAACAGAGGCAAAATTAGTCTCCCATTCTTTACCATAAAAAACTGTTTAGAAATGCACATGTACAACAAGTAGCCTTAAGAGACTTGATTATTTCACTCATTCAATGTTATGTTTCAAGAAGTATATTAGCAAATATTCAGACAGTGAAAAGAGTAAAATACTGTGGTATCAAACGAATAAGGTTGCCTGACTCCTAGAAATTTCATAAAATACAAAAAATTGCTGCTGGCTTTAATTGAAATAATCATGTTTTTTGCCTTTTGTTTTATTTTTAAGCCGTCAGCGGGAACTCGATAGGTGTCTTTGCTATTGGGTTTGACATACACCACTCACAAATAGATGACCAACAAAGCACGGTCAGTTTATATCTTTAATCAAATTCCCTGTTCATTGGGTTTTCTTTCCTTGTAAAAAATAAACCTTCAAAAAGTTCAAAATATTTTGTTCGGATGATTAAAAAGGAAAGAGGATTTATAATCTTTTCTCAAAAATCCTAAGATAATATCAGCAGCTTTTGCAATAGTGACATCATAAAATCCCTCGTCGTAGTGAATCGCAGATGTGTCTGAACATTGCCATTTACTCTGATTTATATAATATAAATCAAATATAATTTGCTTATAAATTTGTCCAAAATATTTGGATTTCAAAATTTTTTACACAAAAACCGTTGTGATCAATTGCCATGGCTTTGACTATCAGATAATTAGATCCATAATTTACTTTACCACCAATTTTTTTTGCAGGGTTCCAAGAACCAAAATAGCTATACTTTAGCTTTACAAATTCAGTACAGAAGGGCATTCGAATAGGGGTCAATCATTACATAGGTTATGGTGGAACACAAATGTCCTAAAAGTAAATCTTGGAACAAAGCTAGGTATTGATAACTGAATTATTTCTATGAAATTTGAGATATTGATCTTGTCCTACCAAATATTGCCTTTTGAACTGGACAGAAGGGAGTCGTGGTGGCTCAGTGAGTTAGACGCTTGATCACTAACCTGAAGGTCCAGGGTTCAATCCCGGCATAGGTCGAGATAATACCTTCAGATTTTTCAGTTCGATTTCGACCTGTCATTGATGCGGGTAAGAGGGGCTGACATGGAAAAAGCGTCTTGTCTTTTGGATGGGACAATAAACTAAGTGCACGTGTGCTACAAGACGTTGTACGTTAAACATCCCTCGACAGTTGGAAAATAAAAAAAAGCAGGTTAATGCCACTGTCCTGGCAAAATTCCTCTCATTCCACCCTGCATGGCGTTGCCCGTCTTCATTAGCCGACATGGTGAAGAAAAGTAGGACGTAAACTCCATTCATTTCATTTCATTTTCGAACTGGACAGAGCATGGTATGCCTTAGTTTATTAGTTTTTTGATGAACAGTTTTTTTACCAGGCCTTATACATTTTGTCAAACTTTATGCCCACGTTTGCAATATTTTCAGATTTGTTTATAATGTTAAGTTATTTATAATTTCAGGTGTATACAGATAGAGCTTCAATTAGAAATAAAGTGCTTACGGTGTGGCACAGAAGCTCACAAAGCAAGTTGATTTTATTGCATAAAGCTTTTCTCATATCTCACAATTTAGAATCCTTATTTCTAAAAGTCATGATGTCACCTGGTTTCCTTGGTCTTGTAGCGGATAAGGTTTTCAGAACTTAACGTTACTCAGTAAAATGTTTGAACAGTTGAAAAAAAATTGTAGGAATATCTCTTCATCCAAGTAAAAATGAAAAGTTAAGTAATGTGATAGTATTTTATTTCTGTTTTGTTACAATGACAAGTAAAATGAATTTGATTTTGGGTCTATTTTCAGGTTAGAAAGGGTAAATCGTTTGGTAATTTACCTTCCCATCATAGCACTGCCACAATAGGAGTGTTCTGAGGTCATGGCCTGTATGAATCTACAGAACTCCTATTGACAGATGAAGAGGGACAGATGAAGGACAGATGAAGAGGGACAGATGAAGGACAGATGAAGAGGAACAGATGAAGAAACTGCGGTGATTCCTTCACCCATTTTTTGTAAGCTTACTTCTGACTTTTTATGCGCCCACATGAAAATGTGGACGTATATTGCTGTCGGTCCGTTGGTCCGTCAACATTTCTTGTGAACACAATAGAGGCTAGCTTTTTCAAATGATTTTAATGAAATTTGGTGTGATCATTTCTAGTGATGAGATCTTGGACAAGTTCGAATTGAATATTTCGATGAACGGTCTATGAGTTATTGCCATTGACTTAGGAAAGCAAGTCAAAATATGGCATCGAGCACAACAGAGACTTGTGTTCATCTGATTTAAATGTAATATGGAATGATCATTTATATTGATAATATCTTGTTCAAATTTAACGATTTTTCTATGAGAAGTTTTTGAGTTATAGCCTTTGACTTAGATAAAAATTCGTCAAAATTTGTTCATGAGCACAATAGGAATACCGATTTCATGTGGTACTTATGAAATGTGTTGTGATGATTTATATTGATCAGTAAAATGGAATGAATGGAGTGTTATGTCTTTTTATTTATATCGATGAGATCTTAGCCCAGTTTGAATTTTCAATGATTTCACAAAACAATTTTTTGCCCTTGATATTAGAGCTGTGTGATTTAATAATTTGATCTATTTGGGATATTGATATTGAGGAATTACTCAGCATAAATAACTGGCAGTAGATATAGATATCATTGAATTCAAACTGATAAAATTTCTTTAATATGAGAAAATCCGTACTTTAGTCACTAAAGACTATTCATTTCTGCCAGCTGCCAGTGGGCGTATGTTACCTTACCTGGCAAGCTATCTTTTCAAAAGGATAGTACCATAAATATTAGACTTTTAGGTATGTGGATTCTCTGAAAGAAACGTCGAATTTACAAATTCAGTGGCATTCCGTATTCCGCAAGGGGATGCGATGCCAAAAAGTCCATAATCTATAAAACATTTCCAAATATGGATAGATAAAATGATACTTTGACCAAGAGCAATTCTTAACCATGTCCCTCCTCAATAGCGATTTTTATAACAGTGGCAAAATTAGTCTCCTATTCTTTACAATAAAAAACTTTTAAGGAATGCACATGTACAACAGGTAGCCCTAAGAGACTTGATTATTTCACTCCTTCAATGTTTTGTTTCAGGAAGTATATTAGCAAACAATCAGAGTAAAATACTGTGGATCAAGGTTGTCCGACTACTAGAAAATTGATAAAACACAAAAAATTGCTGGCTTTAATTGAAATAAACATGTTTATTGCCTTTCGTTTTCCTTTTAAGCCGTCAGCGGGAACTCGATAGCTGTCTTTACTATTGGGTTTGACATACACCACTCACAGATAGATGACCAACAAAGCACGGTCAGTTTGTTTTTAATCAAATTCCCTGTTCATTTGGTTTTCTTTCCTTGTAAAAAATAAGTCTTCAAAAAGTTCAAAATATTTTGTTCGGATGATCAAAAAGTAAAGAGGATTTATAATCTTTTCTCAAAGACCCTCAAATATTATCAGCAGCTTTTGCAATAGTGACCCCATAAAATCCTTCGTCGTAGTGAACTACAGATGTGTCTGAACATTGCCATGTTGTCTGATAGTACAAATAACTTATAAGATTGTAATTACAGAAAATCTAATTTGCTTATAAATTTGTCCAAAATATTTGGATTTCAACAATTTTTGCACAAAAGACCGTTGTGATCAATTTCCATGGATTTGACAATGAGATAATTAGATCCCTTTAAATACCATAATTTACTTTACTACCGTTTTTCGTGCAGGGTTCCAAGAACCAAAATAGCTGGTCTTTAGCTGTACAGTAGAAGGGCATTCGACTGGGAGGTCAATCATTACATATGTTATGGTGGAGCAAAAATGCCCTAAAAGCGAATCTTGGAACAAAGCTAGGTATTGATAACTGAATTATTTATAAGAAATTTGAGATATTCATTTTGTCCTACCAAATATTGGCTTTCGAACTGGACAGAACATGGTATGACTTAGTTTATTGGTGATATTTTGATGTAATTTTTGATGAACAGTTTTTGACCAGGCTTAATACATAACCACTTTGTCAAACTTTATGTCTACGTTTGCAGTATTTTAAGATTTGTGCATAATGTTAAATTGTTTATAATTTAAGGTGTATATACAGATAGAGCTTCACCGTATGGAAATAAAGTGCTTATGGTGTGGCGCAGAAGCTCATCAGGCAAGTTGACTTTATTACATAAAGCTATTCTTATATCTCACCATTTAGAATCCTTGTTTTTGAAAGTCATGATGTGTCACCTGGTATCCTTTGTCTTGGATAAAGTTTTCAGAACTTGACGTAATTCAGTAAACTGTTTAAACAGTTCAAAAAATTGTATGAATATCTCTCAATTCAAGTAAAAATGAAAAGTTGATTAATTTGATAGCATTTTATTTCTTCATTGACAAGTGAAATGAATTTGATTTTGGGTGTATTTTCAGGTTAGAAAGGGTAAATCGTCTGGTAATTTACCTCCCCGTCATAGCACTGCCACAATAGGAGTGTTCTGGGGTCATGAACTGAATGACACTACAGAACTCCTATTCACAGATGAAGAGGACAGATGAAGGGGAACAGATGAAGCAGCTGCGGCGAATCCTCCACCCATTTTCTGTAAGCTGACTTCTGTCTTTTTTCAAATAATAGTATTATAAAAATTACACTATGAGGTATGTGGATTCTCTGAAATGGACGTCAAGTTGACAGATTCAGTATCATTCTTTATTCCAGAAGGTGCATGCGATAGATCAGTAGCGATGCTAGAAAGAACATTATCCATAAAACGTTTCCAAAGATGAATAGATAGATGTTTTGAAAAAGTGTAATTCTTAACTTAGGGATGTTTACAGCAGTGCCAAAATTAGCCTCATATTATTTAGATTTCATTCTGTTGAGGAATGCACAACAGTAGCAATTTTTATACGCCCACATGAATATGTGGTCGTATATTGTCGTCGCGTCGGTCCGTCCGTCAACATTTCTTGTGAGCACTATAGAGACTACAGTTTTTATCTGATTTTGATGAAACTTGGTGTGATGCTTTAGATTGATAAGATTTCGGTGAAATTCGAATTTGACATATTTTCGATGAACGGTTTTTGAGATATGGTCCTTGACTTTGAACGCCTTGAAATTTGTTAAAAATTGTTCGTGAGCAGGATTGAAGCTAGTTTTCATCTGATTCTGATGAAACTTGGTATGATCATTGGAATTCATAAGATCTCGGACAAGTTCTAACTTGACGCATTTTCGATGAACGGTTTTTGAGTTATTGCCCTTGACTTTGTTAAAACGCGTTGAAATTTGTTAAAAATAGTTCGTGAGCAGGATTGAAGCTAAAGTTTTCAACCGATTCTGATGAAACTTGGTGTGATCATTGGAATTGATAAGATCTCGGACAAGTTGCAACATGACGCATTTTCGATGAACGGTTTTTGAGTTATTGCCCTTGACTTTGTTAAAACGCGTCAAAATTTGTTAAAAATAGTTCGTGAGCAGGATTGAAGCTACAGTTTTCAACCGATTCTGATGAAACTTGGTGTGATCATTGGAATTGATAAGATCTCGGACAAGTTCTAACTTGACACATTTTCGATGAACGGTTTTTGAGTTATTGCCCTTGACTTTGTAAAAACACGTCAATATTTGTTAAAAATAGTTTGTGAGCAGGATTGACGCTACAGTTTTCAACCGATTCTGATGAAACTTGTTGTGATCATTGGAATTGATGCCCTTAACTTACGAAAAACGCGTTAAAATTTGTTTGTGAGCACAATAGAAGCTACAGTTTTCAACCGATCTTGTTGAAACTTTGTGTGATCAATGGAATTGATAAGATCTCGGACAAGTTCTAACAAGAGATATTTTTGACAAACATTTTTTGAGTTATTGCCCTTGACTTTGTAAACACGTGTCAAAAGTTGTTTTTTGCCCTTGATTAGAGCTGTGTGATTTAATTGTTTGTTGTATTTGGGTTATTGATATTGATTTTAAAAAATTTTGTGGAATTATTCAGCATGAATAATTTCTTCAATATGAGAAAATTCGTACTTTAGTCACTAAAGACGGTTTTATTTTTTCTTACAGCTGCCAGTGGGCGTATGTTACCTTGCAACGCAAGCTATCTTTAAATTATTTCACTTCAATGTTTTTTTTTTCAGAGAGTATATTAGGAAACAATCAGACATAGTGACAAGAGTAAAATGCTGTAGTATCAAAGGATTAATGTTGTCTGACTCATAGACAATTGATAAATCTATTGGCTGTAATTGAAATAAAAATGTTTATTGCTTTTGGTTTCTTTTTTAGCCATCGGTGGGAACTCGATAGCTGTCTTTACTATTGGGTTTGACATACACCTCACAGTTAGATGACCAACAAAGCACGGTCAGTTTATATTTTTAATCAAATTCCCTGTTCGTTGAGTTTTCTTTCCTTGTAAAAATTAACCTTCATACATTTCAAAATATTTTTTCCGATGAGAAAAAAGAAAAGACGTTTTCTGAACTTTTCTGAAAGACCCTTAGATATTATCAGCAGCTTTTGCGATAGCAACATTATAAAATACTTAGTCGTAGTGGATTTTATGAACCACAGATGTGTGAAGATTGCCATGTTGTCTAATAATACAAATAACTTTTAATATAAATTTGCAATTACAGAAAATCTGCTTTGCTTATAAATTTGCCCAAACTATTTGGATTTCAAAATGTTTGCACCAATGACCGTTGTGATCACTTGCTATGGCTTTAACAATCAGATAATTAGATCGCTTTAAATACCATAATTTACTTTACTACTGTTGATCTTGCAGGGGTCCAAGAACCAAAATAGCTGGTCTTTGGCTATACATTCGACATTAGGACATTCGACTGGGAGGTCAATCATTATATAGGTTATGGTGGAGCACAGATGTCCTAAAAGCGAATCTTGGAACAAAGTTAGGTAATGATATGAGTTATTGATATTGTCCTACCAAACTTTGGCTTTCAAAATGGACAGAACATGGTTTATTGATACTGAAATCTGACATGATTTTTGCTGAACAATTTTTGGCCAATCTAATAACCACTTTGTCAAACTTTATGCTTACGTTTGAAGTATTTTCAGATTTGTGCATAATGGTACGTTATTCATATTTTCAGGTGTATACAGATAGAGCTTCAACATATGGAAATAAAGTGCTTATGGTGTGGCACAGAAGCTCGCAAGGCAAGTTGACTGTATTGCATAAAGCTATTTTGATATCTAACCATTTTAGACGCCTTGCATTGAAACTCATATGTCATCTGGTATCCTTGGCATAGCAAACCTGGTAACCTTGGCTTTGCAAACTTAGCTTAGTAAACTGATTGAACAGTTAAAAACGTTATTTCCGTTTCTTACAATGACAAGTAAAATGAATTTTAGTTGGGTCTATTTACAGGTTAGAAAGGGTACATCGTCTGGTAATTTACCTACTCGCATTAGCACTGCCACAATAGGAGTGTTCTGAGGTCATGGCCTGTATGACTCTACAGATCTCCTATTCACAGATGAAGAACAGATGCAGTGGCGCCTACAGTACAGATGAAGACCACATGGTGAGGAACAGATGGAACGAAACCAATGAAGAGCCGCAGGTATGTTTGTAAGGAAACATAGTCATCTAAATATATTTTGTACAATTGGATTGAGCATTATTTTGACTATTCATGGCTTTTTTCCTAATGGTATCTAGCTCTTCTACCATTATTTAAAACGTATCGACGAAAGTGGCAAAAGTTTAACAAAAAAAATTCCATTCGCATATCAGCAATTACAGTATTATAGAAAGCTTTTGTGATGGGTAAAAGATTTGAGCTGCAGCTCATTTACATGGATTTTCTTTTCTAATTTCAGAAGAAGAGCACAGAAGAAGATGGATTTTCGGCGTTTCTGCATTGATTTCTTGTTTGGTGTTTCTGCATTGATTTTGTGTTTGATGTTTCTGCATTGATTTTGTGTTTGTTTCTGCACTGATTTTGTGCGTTTCTGCATTGATTTTGTGTCTGCATTGATTTTGTGTTTGTTTCTGCATTGATTTTGTGTTTGATGTTTCTGCATAGATTTTGTGTTTGTTCTGCATTGATTTTGTGCGTTTCTGCATTGATTTTGTGTTTGTTTCTGCATTGATTTTGTGTTTGTTTCTGCATTGATTTTGTGTTTGTTTCTGCATTGATTTTGTGTTTCTTTCTGCATTGATTTTGTGTTTGTTTCTGCATTGATTTTGTGTTTGTTTCTGCATTGATTTTGTATTTGTTTCTGCATTGATTTGTTGTTTGTTTCTGCATTGATTTGGTGTTTGTGGTTTCTGAATTGATTTGGTGTTTGTGGTTTCTGAATTGATTTGGTGTTTGTGGTTTCTGAATTGATTTGGTGTTTTTGCATTGATTTGGTGTTAGTTGTTTCTATATTGATTTTGTGTTTCTGTATTGATTTGGTTGTTTGAATTGCTGTTTTTTTTTTGTTCTTCAGTGATTTTCTGTAATATGGTTTGCTTTTTTTGGCTTGGATTTCCAATTTTTGTTTTTCTGGTTCAGTGTTGTGAGCAGTGAACACCTGTGGAAGTTGAGGTCAAAGTTATTGTATTGGGTCAAAGTTCAAGATGGTAGTTGAGGTCAAAGTTCAAGATGCTAGTTGGGGTCAAAGTTCAAGATGGTAGTTGAGGTCAAAGTTCAAGATGGTAGTTGAGGTCAAAGGTCATGTAAATTAAACATATAAGCTGGTTATACAAATGTACCGACTTCATTGTGCATATTTTTTTTCTTTTGCAGGTTATGATGGCAAGAGTAATGGTTTTTTGTTTTTATTTTTAGGATTTTTTTACCTTTAGGCTTTTTACCTTATGTTCAAATCTCATCATGATTGTCTGTTTGCATTTCGGTACGAGTCGATGATGTAATAATTTGCTTTTTATGTCAGATATTGGTAATTTTATTGCGATAAGTTTGAAGAATTTGGAAGACAGAAGATAATGTTGTATGTTTTCAGATATTGGTTTTTTATGGTCAGGAAGGACGAAGAAGATAAGTTTGAATCTTAAAATATCAGATAATTCCCACGAAATGTCTTAACATAAAATACTTGCCTAATTCTGATAGCATTGGTATGTATTAGCCTGTATTATTTTGGGGATAAAATTATAGTTTTGCCGTCAGGACGTCATTGGCCTAAAATTAAATTATGCTAAAAAGAAAAGAAAGAGACAACTTCAGTTTACAAGGCTAACATCTTAGGTCACAGTTGAGGATTCTTTCTACCAGCTGGTCCTTCTCTGAACCTCTTGACATTGATCTTTCCCCGCATTATCCGTACCCATTTATAGCTGGGTCGACTGGAATTGCAAATGGCGTCATGTAAAGAACCAACGCTCTGACCGACTGTGCTAGCACACGCTATTAAACAGTTACTTGGCGACGCGTGGTGAATTGACATGCAAAAATCGTTTGATCCTTTTGATGGGACTAAAACTGAGGCCTCATGTGTTACAAACTCACATGTTAAGGATGGGTACCCTTATTTTCATTTATGAAAATTAAAATGCTAATACCTATATGAATAGAAAGTAGAGGTGTTCTAATGACTTGGAAAAATATCAGTTTGTCTAACGTGTCTATAATTAATTCATAATTAGCTAAATTACCACCAGAATTCAAATGAGTGACCGATCAAGAAAGGTCAAAAAGTCTTTTTTTTTATTTATCCAGACTATACACATGGACATTAAAACATGGTTAAAACTCTTAATTATAAGCCATAAGAACATAATGATATGATGAAGAATACATGATAATTCATTAGAAACACCAATTAATCAAATAGTTTGCTTAATTTGACACTAAAAAAAAAGAGGAAACCCATCTTTAAAGACAGCTGGAATTGAACTGGAGCAGGATAATGTCCTTGTCCTGGCAAAATGTATCATACGGCATTACATTTAAAATTATGAATTGTGTTTTAGATATTGGTGATATGTGTATGGTAGACATGGAAGTCAAACGACCATTTCCTGATTAGATGAATTGACTCATTATCATTAGTATCAAAATTTAGAATATCTATTATGAAAAAAAATATAATCAAAATTCACCCACTTAAACTCAATTGTTGTATTTTGTATTGAAATTGTCCATCTTTACTTGTTTTTTTTTTTTTTTGTTTTTTTTTTTTTACTTTTCTTTTTATGTTTTTTTTTTTACAAAGATCTATCATCATATACACAGCTTGTACATTGTTATGACATAAATCACTTCACGGTTTGTCTAAGACCCTTATTTACTGCCATTCATGTAGTTATTTCACTGCTTTTTTTCATGTTTCTTTTTATGTTTTTTAATCAGATGTACATTTCAAAGTCCCTTGTTTGGAATTATTATGGAATTGTCTATTACCATTTTGTCTATCAATTTCTAAATAGGTTTATATATCAAAATAATTAAAAACACTCCATTAATGTTATCATCATCTATTTTATTATTATTATTATTATTATAATTATTATTATTATTGATATTATTGATATTAAAATGCTTTACTATATTTATTGTGATCAAAATACCAAATTAACTAATAATGTTGTTTATGTTTTTGTAAATATTGTATAAATTCTAAAAAGAATTCTGTAATAAAGTTTATATGTGCTACTTTTGTATGTTTCTTCTTATTGTAGTTAGAATATGCTATTTATGTGTGGCAGCCACTTTCCCATATGATCAAAGTATAAATAGGGCAAATTGAAATAAGATTGATATAGAAATCCGGAATTAGTTTGCGTTTTTCTCAAATGGCAACTAGAATGAATAATTCACAGAAAAATATGAAACAAAAACAAAATAAGAATGAATTTAGATATTCCGAGATTTGACCCAAAGTTATTTCCTGTATTGTAATCTTGTTTATTGTGCTGTGTAGAACGAGATATTGGCTACCAACAATGCAAAGAGCAACACCTTCAAATCCCCAGAATAGGCCAAAATCGACAATAACATTTTCTCGCTTAATTTGATTTGGGGGGCCGAGGGAAGTCCAAAATTTGAATCAAAGTTGTTTCCTTCATTTGGCGACAAACTAGAGACTGTATCTCTCCTTTTTTTTTTGCACAAAAAAATGTTAGTTTTTTTGTGCAAAAAAAAAGAGAGATACAGTACCCTGATTTATGGTGTCATGTAAAACCAGATATCTGCATAAAATGTCAATTTTTAAGAAATAGAATATCAATTGTAAAGAAAAATTGTTTTGAAATAACATGTTAGATATACATTTTATAGGAGAAAGATATTTGAGTATCAAATGTTGAAAAAGAAATGTTTTACAATGCTTGCTTAATGTCAAACCATATAATGAAGGGTAATAAAATCGAAGAAAAAACGAGTAACAACGCAGAGTAAGAATATGACTTCCAGAACAAAAAAGGTTACTTTCTTACCTTTATATTTAGATACAATAAGAGGTATGCTTCCTTTTCACTTTCTCTTCTGACTTTTGCATCTTCGTAGATTATGATTATTTGTTCATCTGGAGCAAATATATCGCTATAACCCTATCGCTAGGGATTCAAATATTCAATCAAACATATGTATATGTAATCAATTACAAGATTCATCCATCGGACAGTATGTTTATAAATGTGACTGAGTAGCCCAATACTATCTCTTTAAATTTGTCGGCAACACTACTTTAACATTGTTCTAATAACATCCTGTCGATGTCTTTGATGTATTGGATCAGATCTATTTATAGAATCATTGAGTTCCGTTTTAGTGTCATGAGGTAAAATGTAGTCAGATCTGTCTGCATCAGTGAGAGAGTTACGACGGGAAAAGTAAAGTGTCAGTGTATGCACTGTGTTTTCCTTGTTTTGGTTTCCTTGGTTAACTCTGGGATATTTTTAGGTGAGATCTTTTCAATTTTTAAAGTTTTTATATTTATCATTAATTTTCTCATAGCTTTTGATATACGAATCAAAGTTTGCCTGTAAAGTTGATTCATTCCATAAATATCTCGTGAATATATATTTTTGAATTGATTTACCATACAAAGAATTACAATAATTTCATGCAATTACTACCAACAATATTATCTTCTCTTTTATATTGATTTCTTATTTCTCTCAAAATTAAAATGTAATCTCTATATAGTGGAGTTTGAAAATTGCCTTCAAAAACCTGATTTTAGTGCCTATTTCCTTTTTACCTTCTTTGTTCGTAAAAGTAATTTTATCTTAAGCTGGTATGGTGTGGAAGAACATGTTTTGAGGATATTCAAACCAGACTTTTAGAATAGCAGTTTTGGTCTAAATTTCTTTTTTAATTTCTTTTCTTCTTCTGGTAGAAACGGTCTAGCACTTTCTGCTTTTGGATATTCACTGTGTAAATCTGACATAGCAGAAGCATACAAACCGTTGGCATCAAATGCCATTAGTTTAGAAATGTCTCGTTTATATTTTTTCAAGTTTTGAAGTAACCTCTGTTTTATCTTTATTTCTTTTACTATACTCTTTGAATAAATCAATTATGTTATCACTGTTGCGTTTTGTATATTCCTTCATTACGTTACAAATTTTATCTGTCGAAAATGATTTTCTATTTGCCGAAAACTCTTCCTCCTATAATAGATTGTGTGATAAAATATCTTATAAAAGGGTGCGTATGTGAGTAAACTTTTCCTATATTCTGTTTTTCGGTATGTTTCGAAAAAGGTTTGTCCTTTCGTCATTTATTCGTTATGATACAAATGATACCAACCTTTTAAAGATAGAGATGGAATACAACTTCTTTCTTTCATAACTTTGTGTCTTAAAGCGCGTCTTAAAGATTCCCAATTATTTTCGGTATATTTAGCAATATCTACATCCATGATCTTTCTGAAATTCATTGGTAGATTAGATGAATTCCCAATGCCACCAAACTAGATTTTTCATGTTGATAGGAACATATGAAATTAATATTGTGTAGATAATTAGAGTTACCTGTTATTTTTTTCTGTCTCTTTCATTTTTTCTGTAAAAGTACGATCCAGTCATCAAAACCGCTACCGCTATGAAAAAGCAAAGTTAATCTTTTTCTATCATATTGACTTAAATATTGAAACATTTGATCTATACAATCTTTACCCACAAATATTTCTACTATATTCATTAGAAGATTATAAAAATTTTCGGGAATATTATCGATAGGATTTAATTCTGGAAAGTTCTGTATCGTTTCAAACTGTTTTCTTAGTTTTTCCAAATAAATTAACGTACAGGGAAAAGGAATTGCTTTGTGCGTTTCACTTTCTGTAGATGTTTCACAATCCCAAGCGAACAAAAAATCATTAATCATACTTGAAATCACGTTTGGTGATAAACTATAAGATGGAAATTGTTTAATATCTAAAATAGGGCTCCCATAAATTTTTCCATTACGTATTATTTTTTCTTTATCTGATATAATTATTTCACGTTTAAAAATAAAAAATTCTACAGATATTTACGATATTTCTTCTTTTGAATCATCGATCTTGTTTAGATGATCTGAAAATTTCATAGGAAAAATAATTTCAATTAGATCTTTTCCTCGGAGAGAAAATGATTCTATTTTTAAATTTCGTTATTAATCGTAGTTATCTGTTGTTGAATAACACTATCATCCATTGTTTGCTGTTGAATATAGGTTTTAATCTCGCTATCATCAATATTTTGTATTTGTTGTTGAATATAGGTTTTAATTTCACTATCATCAATATTTTGTATTTGTTGTTTAATATTTGTTAGTTCTTTTTGTAATTCAGAGTCAAATTTAGTTTCTAGGGCAGTTAATTCCTGTTGAAATGTATCCTCATTTTTACCTGGAGCAGCAATGTTATATATTAATTGTTGAACATGTATTTTTTGTTTTGCGATCATATCACCTTGAAGTGTGTCTCCAATTTGATCCACAAAATAAGGTTTTGCTTTCTTTATCCATGCTGTAGTGTTTGTTTTTTAGTATCTAAAGGTAAAAAAACCTAAACCAAACTTATTCGCCATTGTTATTAAGTTAATTTCTTCAAACTATTTTCCTAAACTCAACTGATATAAAACCCAAAGTGAAAGTTGTCCACAAAACCTTTGAACTGGTATTTGAACTTGAAATGTAGAACATTTAAGTGGTTGATTAGTCAATTTCATTAGCTCTTCAGTTGGTTATTTTAAGAGTCTTTGTATAAAGCAGGGGAAAAGCAGCGGGACATTTGGGCGATTTTCGGAAATTAGCTAAAATGTCTAAAAATGGCTGACATCGAAATCTCTAAGAATTGCCCAATTCAAAAAAACACATAGAATCAAAATCAGAAACACTGGACAATTTGTGAAACCCTACATATGCGAGGTAAATTAATTCAGAGAAAGAAAAGTCCCCTTTGACCCAATTACAACTTGTCCAGGCCAAAAATTCAGGGCTGGAAAATGTTGCAATAAAGATCTTTTGGTTAATTATTTTTGTTTTTAGGGTTGGAGAAACAATCTAGTGGTGGACGTTGAAGAGGCATTTGCGTCAAGGCGTACAACTCGTGCCTAGAGACTGGGTAATTTCAACAGGTAGTGTGTAATCCGAAGATCGAAAATCGCAGACCTGTATAATCCGAAGATCGCAGACCCCAACAAGAATCCGCAGACACCTTATACTATATTCGGCAGACCCAACTAGAATTGAAACCTGGACCTTCAGGTTAGCGAGCAATGTACCTTTCATCTATTTTGAACCCTTCTCATTCCCAATAGCCAAGGATGTCAACCCACAAAGCTTCATGAAGCATACTATGACAGACTTCCATATCGCTTATTATACAATACACACCTCTGGGTGTCTAGATGACCTCGTCTCCAAGTCTAATTTGATTCAGAAAAGCAGGACGTAAAACTCCATTCATTTCATTCAAGTGTGAAAATTAAAAAAAACTGAAGCTTTTGACGAGGATCTGTGGAATATAGTATATGGGGTCTGCGGATTCTAGTTGGGTCTGCGGAATATAGTATAGGAGGTCTGTGGATTCTAGTTGGGGTCTGTGGGTTCTAAACAAGCATTGCTGAACAAATCATTGTCCCGCCGATTAGTCTGTGTCTGTATGGGTACTTTGATGACTTCGATAATGTATTTTTTTAAATAAAGCGCGGAAGCCAAAGGTCTAAGTTCAATCAAATGGAATTTGAATTTTATAATGGCGTGGTCATTTAGTGACGTAGCTAATCCGCGATTCGGTCACGTTCTATACCCCTTGATTGTGTATGAACGGTTGGTTGGTGGCTATTGCAGTCAAGGTATTGTAATAGCTTGACAGTGTGAAGATGATAACGGATCTTCTCTATTAAACAAATGAAGAAAGCTAGACAGAAAAAAATACGATTCTGTTTTTAGAAATTAAAACGTAGCCCTTGGCCAACCGCTTATAAAATGTTAACACAACATGTTACAGTATAAAAAAGGAAAGAAAATACTTTGTACATTCATTTTTAAAGTTAAATCTAAGAGGTTTTGTAGACAGGATTTTAGCCCTGTATGTGTTCTTTAAATCTTTTAAACCACGCCTATTTCCTAATCGACAACAATATCTGTATTTTCCAGAAAACTGTGATGATGCAACTATCTTCAGTATCATTTGACTTGAATTGTGGTTGAATCCTTAGTAATAAGTAACACGCAGCCTAAGCTTATCAGCACTTAATTTTTGATAAAAAAAACGGTAATGGCTGGAGCCGGCGGTAAAACCGAAAACCCTATTGTATCGGTTATGATGTTATCGGTTACAGGTTGTCAAGATTTCGGTTAACCAATCCTCATAGCCGACGATTTCGTAAATTACCGTCTGTTACCGAACGTTTCCACGTTTTACAGACAATAAAGTCAAGATCTTTCAAGTCATTCACGGGATATGTTACACACAACTTGTCGACTTGTTGCTTGGTACAACTAAAACATTTTTACCGACAATCACACTCTTACAGAAACCAGTGCATGTTCCTTTTTCCATTGATAATCTGCAAATTCATACAAAATGACGTCTAATGCCAAAATAATAATAGAACTACTGTTGAATTATATTTACCAGGTTTATTTATGTTAAAAAATAAACTTACAGGAAAACCCGATCCAAAGAAGGCTTTAGAAATGTCAGTTTTATGTGAGATCCTCCCCGAAGGAATGTGAGAAGAATCGAATCAGAATCGTATATGTTTCTTCTTATTTATAGGTATAGTTTTACGTCTCATTTAAATTTTGCACCTGACAAGGGGAAATGTTTCTCATGATGATGTGCAACATTCGGCAATGATCGGCGGTTTCCGATGAATCTGACTCGTTAATGAATGGTGAATTTCGCTGCGTTTTCTTGGGTGAGACTCTTCGGCAGCATTTCGTTTTCTTACATTTGTGTAGTATGTTTAGTAAAAAGACTATAGCATATTATTGGAGTCACTATAGTAAATATCACTTTCAACACACGAAAGGATACCAGTGTTGTGTGAATTCATGTTTTATGAAGAGGGTGTTACTTCGTTCGTTTCTTGGTCTGAGAGGACGGAAATAGATGTTGTTTTCTTACTCGAATCAACGTACACGTTCTGTTTCTTGACTTTCCCACAACAGGGAAACATTTCACAATACATATCCCTAAACTTGGAATTTGTGGCAACATAGATCACAAAATTGATAGAGGAATTCAACACTTCAAGCCACAAACTGACAATCAAGGCCATGGTGTAGCCATTATTTCTGAAGAAGGGAAAGTTATACTCTGGATCCAAATTTTGAATGAGGAATACTGTTGTCCCAGGAGCAGAACTAATGAAAAACACTACAGATACCATGATCAGAGTTCTGGTTATCTTCAACTCCTTTGACGAAATCATTGATTCGCTTCCTGTTTTAAGATGTTTTCGTTGTCTGGCATGGTGCCACAGACCGGCTATGATTATCAGGTTGGCTAAACTCACAATAAAGATAGGCATATATCTCAAAATCGTCATATTGGCGTTGTATAAATTGGTAAACAGTATCCGATCTTTGCCCAAATCGGTGAGCACCAAAGTCACTTTATAATCTGTTGAGTTAGGAAAATAAACATGTGCGGCTTCGTATTCAAATATCTGGGTAACCATAATCGTTGCTGGTATAAAGTAACTCAAGAAAATACACACTAATGTTACCTTCTTTGTCCAGATCATCTTCACCTTTAAAGGCATGGTAACAGCTATCAGGCGTTCTAAAGTGATGCACACTGTCAGCATGGCCGAGATGCGACCCCAGACGTGGTATAGATATGCTCCAAAATATGGGAAGGCATCGTTGATGAGGTTATTCCATTCTTGTTTATAAAAATAAGTCATTATATGTGAGAAACTATGACAAAATGTGGCCAACAAATGCATTGCATCGGTAATGGACAATGCCAATAAAATAAGATTTTGAGTCGTTCTCATGGTTTTTCTAATCAATATTAAGAAAGAGCTGATATTACCACCAATTCCAAACAAAGCTGTCAAAGGATTCAGAACTACATAGAAGGCGAATCTCGCATCGTCCAGTTGTTTCTCTGTTAACACAAAATACCCTTCTGGATAAAATTGAAAAGCTGGTGCAGCTGACTGCGTTATGTTTTGTGTATCTAAAATTAAAGATTTTTTAAGATAAGGTCTCTTATAGATTAAGATTAAGCATAAACCACTTAAAAGGTAAAAGGAAATGAATAGATTTAAAGAATTAAACTGTCTTGCATTCAGATGTCTGTCTTGTCAAAACATCTTTTAAAACGAGTTTCGAAACAGCCTCCAAAGGGGCGCACATTGTAAAATGTGTCTACCATACATCTGGACGTAGATATAGATAAGATAAATATAAGACTTTGGATCATACGTTTATGTCTGTATACTTTATGACTATTGGCAATAATGTATGAGAGAGAGGCAGGAGCATTCTTATATATACATGGGCTTCATGCGTGCGTTCATGTATTTGCCAATCAAGTCGTATAAATTAAATAAATTAAATGAATCAAATGAATCAAATGAATAGATGAATGAATAAATAAAAAAAATAAATAAATGAATAAAAAAATAAAAAAATAAAAAAATGAAATGAATAATTAAGTACATGTATTCGCAAATTCGAAAATTATAAATATACATATATTTACCGTTCATAATGATAAAATTAGCTCCAAGTTTTTGTGTCTTGTTGTGGTTTTCTTATCAAATGAAGATGGTTCAGCTCTGTACCGTCTTTACCGAAACCTCTCAAAAAATCAATAATTGACAGAATACTTTAAAAACTATTTTTCACGATTTTGAGATGAATTGATTTTATGTAGGTTATAACTTGGGTTTATTTTTCTCTCATACTTAACCAACTGTCGAGAAACACTCTTACACCTGCTTACATGTGATTATATGGCAATAAAATTGCTTGAATAATTTTCGTACCTGAGCTTATCAAATCGAATCTTCTATTGATTTGTAAAACGTATTAAAACAATGTGACTTCAAGGCAATTCCGTTAATCAAAATCTCTAAAAGTTGTATAGTAGTGGACTCCTCCAACGAAAAGTACAATCGGGTTTTTCGAAAAAAATAAGCATCTTCTACCCGCCACTACTATAGGTTAAAATTATGAGACAAAATCAGATCAATTTATGCCTGACCAAACAAATCAAATAACAAACCAAGTGTGTAACGGTAATTTTCTGTAAGTTACGAAGTTCGTAATTACTTTGGGCAGATGAGATAATCTTCGGCGAATCCATTAAAAATGTTATTTATGGCGAATGAGACTTTTTAGTAAAATATTATCCTTTCAGAATATTTCAAACTGATTTTAGTATTCATAAATCTCATTAGTCGGTGCACTTAAATATTAATATTAAACACTATATAATTAGGCAGTATATCTCTGACAATTAATAATCTAAATTTACAAAGAGACGTAAATACTGTCAAAATATCGATCAAGGATTGGTAAAATATGCTTGTTTCGACTTATTCTTGACCAAACGTTTTGATATTGATCCTTCTTTAATTATCCGTAATCATGTACCACTTGATTGAGGTATAATTATGAAAGATTATTTCAGGTGACCAGCCGTGTGCAATTCCGATCTTGGCTATATAATATAAGGCCTATATTAAAGAAGTTCTGAATACATCAAGGGCACAATAATGTCTTGTAGTTACGGTACCAGCCCCCAGGTGATTTGGGGTACAAAATATGGGTCAGATTGACTCAACTGTCGGGGTTGTGATTCAAAATGCGGCAGCTCTATGGAAGTTTTGTGTCAATTTTCACCTCGGAATTACTCAGCACTGGCTGAATGTAAAACACTTTGTTGATTTTGATTTTTCCAAGGTTATTGGTCGTGATTGAAGTATTATTTTTATAAGAAATCCATTAAAATACTGTTTGATTGCTTTCTCTTCAGTATAATTCATTTAGTCACCAGTCATTTTTTCACACTAATTATACATTTTATTGAAAACAAGTAATGAGAGGCCGTGTATTATGAAATTAAAAGGGCGTTCAATGATGTCATTGTTTTTTATAATTATTGATATTTGACAAATTTTTAACAATTGATGAACATTGTCTTTAATACTCGGCATTATCTGATTGTTTCCGCAAATGTGAATATATCTCGTCGATGGTTTGCTTTGTTGTGTTTGAATAGGAATAGTTAAGAAGGTTTTTGTATGCACTGCATCTGGAATACCTCAATCTAAATAAAATTAGATAAATTAGATTAGATCAATTATCAGATCAAATTTTAGTTTTGGCTAATCAAGTTAATTTGGATTCGCATTTCTTAAAAATTCAAAATTTTCAACTATTCAATTTGATTTGATTCGCAAATCGTCGTTATAAATTACAATTTTGCCTAGTCAGAGGAAATATTGGATCGCAAAAGGGATCATTTGGAATAGCTAAATGCTATGAGATACCGTGTAAATTGATACCTGACACTTTTATGCTATTTGAAGGAGTATATTTCAATATTATTACATTTTTACAATTAGAAATTTCATATATCCACAAAATATTGTAATTTTGGGCCATATACGAAAATGCATTCATAATAGTTCCTTCCAATCGAACGTTCATTATCGCATATATAATCCATAAAAAATTGTTGGAATTGTTTTTCCATAATTGGTTCTCGAATACTTTGTCAAGGTTTTTTAAGAATAATGTAGTGCAATAATCGGGTGTGACTATATATGTAATTCATGTGATATAAAAACTTTTGCTTTGCTTCTTGGAAAACTATTCTTTTTTACAAAGGAGAATTGGATTGGATGTGAATGGTGGGATAACTTTGCAAATCGACAAACTGATCACAGAAGCAAAATAAAATGAATGGAGTTTTATGTCCATGCGGTGTAAAATTTTGCCAGGACTTTTTCGATTTCCAAGAAGACCGAAGTTGCTATAAATTCTTATTTATGACACAGGCTGTACTTAGTGCAGTAGTCTAGGTTTATGGACACGATTTATTTCATTTAATATTATAGATGATTCTGCAACCATATTGACAATTTATTTATTTCTATGGATTCATTCTGAACAGTTCCAACCGCATATGAAGAATCTTTACAAGATAGCTAGTTTAATAATTTACCGACATCTTTACAAGCGACACTGTCTTTTCTTGAAATATAGCCGATTAAGCCTTTACCAATGAGAACACTCGGAACACGTTTTGACATTATTGATACCATATTTGTAAGACAATATTCTGTAATCTTAATGGAATATCATAAAAATTATCTAAAACTTTCACCTGGTTCACTTAATAGCTCTCAATTATGATTTAGTGCTTTTGCTTCTTAACATTGAACAATGTGAAAGCTTTTATTCCATATTCAAGATGTCATATTTCAATCAATATATTTGATATTACCGCCATTATTATGATCACTCATTTACCAAGAAGAAATCTATTCAAGTCTTTGAATGGAATTTAGCTGTGTCTATAAATCTATTCAACATTAAAATTAAAACGTTCACTTGGCATCATAATGTGGCTAACAGTGGCCGACTCTCTGCATGGCCAAAACAAGGCGTACGATTTCATCAGGTGCTTCGCGGCATATATTGCCAACAGTTGAATGGAAGACAGTAATTGGATTCAATTAATCCATATTTAATTAATAAATTGACACTTGTATTTTTTAAAAGAAAAAGTTTATTTAAATAAATCTTATGTACAGTACATATTTTTTACACATTTATAGGTTAGTATATAGTCTTGATCTGAACATAAAGAAAAAAAATTGAACATTTGTTTTGTACAGTAGAGAGAAATGATAATGATAAGATAGGTGGGAGATAGAGAAGTAGAGAATATGGCGAGAAAATGTAGGGTGAAAAAAGTGTGAGCCTAATTTTGTGTTGAATTCGTAAGCTACTTGAAATAAATATACAGTGCCAAAGACAATTTTAATAAGGTTTTGCATCTCTGAAATCCATCCCTTGTACAGTTTCGTACTTGTAACACCAACCAAACCAACTGAAAAATAATTAACAATAATTACAATTAACATAACCGCTAAATTTGGATTTTCAATCTAGAAACTGCACTTAAGTAGAAAATAACCTTAAAAATTGAACGCTATGTCTATTCATAATAACTTTTCACAACAAATGACAATAAGAATTTCGAAAGTGATATTTTACGCCCAGTGGCGGCGTCAGTGAGGGTACAACGGGGGTGGGGAATTTGCACCTCTATAAAATGGTTTGCACCTGCATTTATACCACCACTTTATTTTTTAACAAATTCAAAGATAGGATTTTAATATGTTTTTGCCCCAAAATATGTGTCAGAATGCCCCAAATCATTTTAAGGCAATTTTTCGAAACTGTTCTTGGGAGAACCCTCTTAGCTCTATGATGCAACCATTACACCTCCACATTTCATATTGAGCCCCGATTGAGTCAGTGGCGCCGCCACTGTTTACGTCAATGTTTTTCTTGGCATAATTGCAATGGATATTGTTTCTGATATTGCTGAGGTCGAGGGTTAATGCTGGGGTCTAAACTTCCCCAAGGCAAGAAATAATTTGATTCCACGGTCAGTGCTTTCGAAAGTCGTTCGTTCGGTGTCGGCTTTCAACCTGTATAGACAACCCTTGCTGCTGAGTATGGTGATTGGACGGTTTTCTTTTCATGAGGAGGGTAACAACAATGTTCGCGATGATGATGATGATGATGATAATGAGAGTAATGAAAAGCTGCGGATGAAGATTGTGCTTATGATGATAGTGATGATTAGGCTGGTGATTAGTGATAATTATGAAGATGATGTTGATGATGAGGATGATAATTGTGCTACGGATGTTGATGTCGATAAGGATGTTGATGAGATGAGGATCAAGTTGACGAAAAAGATTGGAAAATTACCTTCTATCAACACATATTTTCTTAGAAGTTTGGTGAATGCATTCTATGCCCAGAAGATTAAAAAACATTGATCCAACGCTATCAGCAGTTTCATTCTGTACGTTTTTCAAACAGGCATGGAAACTGTCGTCGCATGTGCAAATTTTTCTGTAAAAATAAGAATGTGACATAAAGTACCATTGTCGTGAAGAAAAAAATTCACATACCAGATTTATAACAAGATCATGGTTATAATCAAAACAATTTCTGCAACTGAATATTAAACTAATCCATTACATTTAATCGAAAACGGCACGAACATCTAGATTGTGATAATCGAGAAAAACACTTACTTATACCAAATTGCATAATTGGTTAAACCATACGCAGTGGCAAAAGGAGCAATAGTTGGACCTGCACAAGTATCATGTGACCGACAACATTTATCAGTTTCAACTTGTTCTCCCAAATCATCAAAATTAGCTGCTGAATTTCCAGTTCCGCACCATTTTGTCCCTGAATTAAGATATTAAAGAGGTTTTCCGTCTTATTTCCAAAGACCGTGAAACGTCTGTGCGAATGAAAATTAAAATTGTACTGGTTAAAATATGTACTTATACAATGCTCGTCTCAAAATATCACCGAGGGGTTATGAGTTAAATGGTTGTTCTTTAACCTTTGTGTCGGGGGTATCAATAACCGACATAAAGCGACTTTTAAGAGAATTGTGACTACTTTAATTTACACGAATTTTTATATCGTTCTCTATCATTGCACACGTCTATTTTACTGGTTGCCACAAGAGTCTGTTTATGGTTATCAGAGGACTCGTAAAAGTGGAAGAAAGCACAGTTTAATTTTTTACCTGGATAAATAATAAATCTTTTTTTTCTTTTTAAAACTTGATGATGTTGTCCCGTAGAAACATTTCTATTCATTTCTTCACATGTTTGAATATGTTTTTCCATTTCACCAGCGCTGACTATTTGAACGCCGACAGAAGTACTTATAATTAGTTCATGGATATATTGCCTGAAATGAAATTTATAAAATTAGACATTTGGGCAATAACCATGGCAGGGGCCTATTATGACCATCTTGGCATGGGGGTCTAAGTTTTACCGACGAACATGCATACGAAATCCATCGTTTTAGTGATGGTTATGATGTTATCGGTAAACTGTTCGTCTACCAAATAACTAGTCGACAAGTTGTGTGTAACATTTCCCAATGACTTTAATGATGCATTCTCGCCACAATTTCTAACTCGTTGATTGTACATTGTGACATCACTCAAAATTCTTCAATTTGTTGATATCACTACATTTGAGTAAATTTGCCTGTTGGTTGGTCACAATAACTGTATGTGTTAATGATGTTACTATATATAAAATGAAATTGTATATCTTACCTGTCTCCATGAACAAAACACCACGTAACATTATCAACAACTTCAAATTCTACAGCCCGCTGTAAATCAAAGTAAAACGTGGATTTGGTTGTTGGTGTGCCTGAAATAGATTATACAATCATTAGTTGAAAGGCAATGATTTGGGGCTTGAATATATGTAAAAGTTTTCAGAACTAGAACTTCACGAAAATGGTATAATCCCCTCAAATATATAATACCTCAAACTAAAAATTTCACTTTCTTTCTTATAATATCATATCTTTTCAATAAATGGCGGATATTATCTTTCAAACCCGTATTGATTTGAAATTGTGGACATACATTGATTTATAAGCTCACATTTCAAAGGTGAGCTGTTAACACATTAACTGATTAGCTCGTTAAATATTTCCTCTGTCTGAGAATAAGGTACTCGAAATATACAACATCAATATCTCAAATAAACATAAAATATATACAATGTATCTTATAGTATATAATACTTATTCAAAATATACAATATCAATATCTCAAATAAACATAAAATATATACAATGTATCTTATAGTATATAATACTTATTCAAAATATACAATATCAATATCTCAAATAAACAAAAAATATACAATGTATCTTATAGCATATTATACTTACTCAAAATATACAATATCAATATCTCAAATAAACATAAAATATACAATGTATCTTATAGTATATTATACTTACTCAAAATATACAATATCAATATCTCAAATAAACATAAAATATACAATGTATCTTATAGTATATTATACTTACTCAAAATATACAATATCAATATCTCAAATAAACATAAAATATACAATATCAATATCTCAAATAAACATAAAATATACAATTTATCTTATAGTATATTATACTTACTCAAAATATACAACATCAATATCTCAAATAAACAAAAAATATACAATGTATCTTATAGTAAATTATACTAACTCAAAATATACAATATCAATATCTCAAATAAACATAAAATATACAATATCAATATCTCAAATAAACATAAAATATACAATTTATCTTATAGTATATTATACTTATTCAAAATATACAATATCAATATCTCAAATAAACATAAAATATACAATGTATCTTATAGTATATTATACTTACTCAAAATATAAAATATCAATATCTCAAATAAATATAAAATATACAATGTATCTTATAGCAAATTATACTAACTCAAAATATACAATATCAATATCTTGTAGTGTATGTTATACTTTCTCAAAATATGCAATATCAATATCTTATAGTATATTATACTTATTCAAAATATACAATATGAATATCACATAGTCTAATATACTTATTCAAAATATACAATATCAATATCTTATTATAATTCATATAAAAATATTCATATATTACAACATAACATTAGACTGGTTTTCTTGTAGAAGGTTGGCTTGGGGGGAGTAAATGTGTATATTGTAGACAATACCTAGAATAAAACATAAACTCAAACAAAATACGATAACTTGAAACATTTTGAATTTAAACCGGCTAACTGTAAGGCTATTTAGATTAATTCTAAAGGTGAGACTGGATGAGAATGTATAAAATCTGCTAATCTGTTCTCTGGGAGTGGAAGTACATCATTTTTGTTGATTGAAAGTGAGATATAGTGAGATAATCTCAACTTCATCTTGAACGGTATTTAAACTGCTATAGGCAGTACGTTTTATGTACTTTGTTAAAATATCATAACCTTTCTTTAAGATTCGACTTATTAATTCGAGGAAGAGATTCGATATGGTTGAGGACTGCGTTCGTGCGTATTATTTCCCTGCATGAACCATATGTAGTTTAGAATGACAAATCTTTTAATATATACTTTTTAACAACTATACATGTTGCCCTGTAAAAGTAGCGTATCTTTTTTTAAGTTTTTGTTTTTAAGTTTATGTGAACTGGAATATCATAAAATTAATTAAGGATCTTAAATTGACTTGAATTGTATAGATACCTTTATAATTATTATTTAACTATTCGAAATTTTCGAACAGTCCAAAACTACATGTATTGGTTGACTATTCGCCAACATCCTTAGAGGGACAGCTGTGCCATTTCGCCAATCAGTAATACTGTTCACAGTCTACCGTCGAAAATTAAAAAGAGGATTTTTTCAACACTGCCATATAGAAAAGACATCTATAGAAATAGGAGGAGAAATTCCAAGGTATTTTTGAAGGAATTATGAGATTTTCATACATTTCCAGTACTTCTGAATCCTCTTGACCCAAAATTGCACAACCGTCCCTTCAAAAATCTTGTTTCTTGTACTTTGCATGTTTTTTTTCTATTTTTACAGATTACACCGAAAAGATAAAGAGCAAAATGTTACTTTTATTTTTCTCGTATGTATCTGATTTTGAAAATAAAGTTAACAATGTATAGCTTACCTGACGCAAGACAAAAAGTTAAACACAGAATACTGGCGATTAGATACATCTTGATATGTTTCCTTGAACTGACTGAGTATCCTGTAGTTATGCATCATACGAGGATTTGATACCTTATTTATATAATATTGAGTTCCGGTCCCATGGTTTTTAATTATCTATATATATAATGTCTATATTAGGAATGTTGTTCAGATCCGATAATGTTAATTATTGTCTTACGCATTCAAGCCCAAAACATAAATTAAAAAAATTACGGAAGCTAAAATAGGACCACCTTTTTTGAAAGATTAAATAGATATCCGACAATCGACAACTAGCCTCAAAAGAGATTACAGACCTGCTATCAACATTTTCATTGGTTGAGGGATCAATTTCAACCAAGCGGATTCATTATAACTTTTCAAAATATTTCTTTCAAGGGCGTATTTAGGAGGCATGTTCATGGAAACAATACCCGTAACAATTCATAAAATCAAAAGAAAATGTCAAGTTTTGTTTTTTCAAGTTTATCCTATATGCAGGATAATGTTTCATGTCATTCAGTTAAGTCACTTACAGTAACGAACGTCATTGTTCAGTACAAATTTTGAATGCGGAAATGAATTGTCAATTTGACAACATCTCCCCATCGTGGTAAAACCCATCACTTTCGTAAATTATTCCGGGGGCGACTCATATGTAGGATACATTAAATCCGACATTCCAATGACGTCGTTGATTATTCTAACCATTCAAAACCATATTTACATATTTAGTTGGTCTTAAAGAGATCGTAAAGAGGTAATTTAAACTTTTTCAGGCGCACAGATCAATTTGTACCATTCCAATTTTCCACCATTCCAATTTTCCACCAGATTTAATAAATAAATGCTTGAAGACATCACTAATTCGAGAAGGGCCTTTTTGCGATTAGTGACGTCATCAAGCACTGATTTTTTTTTGGTGAAATTGAAGGAACCACAGACTTCGGACTGAAAATTGGAAAGATGCAAATTGATTTATCGATATGCAAATAAATTTATCGATATCCCCGATACACATAATATATTTTAGAAAAGCTCTATACAATCCCTTTAAGAAGGTTAATGCTAATTCGAAAATGCAATGTGGGTATCCCTGATTACCACACAAGTGAAAATAACGCCTTTACTTAAAGATTTATGTGATAAGTTGAATTTATTTTATACCTTGTAAATGTTTCAAATTCAATTAACGAAAGACTGTTGTACAAACGTAATAACTGCATATCTTAAGGTTCGGTAGTTTCAAGCGTTACGAAGTAGAATTAAGAAGAAAAAAAATAATAATACGATATGATTAAAGGGATTGTAAAGAGGTTTTTTATAATTAAGATGGTACAAATTGTAATTTGAAAATGCAGCAATTTGTAGAAGAATCCTCCTTAGTATCCCTGTTTGAATTTTTTTTAACACGGAGCCTTAAAAAGGTAAAATAAAATGCATTCTTGATCCTCCGTAATAGATATTTATGAAAACAGATTGTGATCTCTATAAAATGACAACTGTCACTAAGTTCATCATGTTTATTATGTGTTTGAGTGACAAGTAATGTGATCCTGTCCCCGATAACACCAAGTCATGTGTGACGTCATATATGACAATTATAAAGACGGACATATAGTATTTACCGTTTTTTATTGTTTAGAAATTGGTGCTTATATAGGACAACAACAATTTCGTATCTGCAATTTCGTTTGCTTGAGATTATAAGGCATGCTTGAAGAGTGAAAAAATAAAGAGTATCGAAGCGGCTTATGACAACTACTATCCATTTGGGTCGAATTTTGTAATAATTGTCATGGAAAAGTTAACTGTTTGAATATAATGTCCATGGGGTTAATGACCAGAAATTAATCTCAATGATATATTTATATCTGATGACACCCGAATTAAAACAAATATTGGCATGCCATTTTTGACAGATATGAATTACCTGAGAGCATGTTAAAGTGACAGGTTTATTATTCGTTTGACCTAAGTCTGAAAAACAGGATATTTTTTAGCTAAGCCGGTCACAAATAGTGTTCACAGCTCACTGAAATTTGAGCCTTCAAACCCCTGTCTAGAATTAATCGCGTTAGAATATAAAGGAAAACATAGAAAGATTGAGGTATTTTTAAAGGAATTATGTGATTTTCATACATTTCTAATACTTCTGAAAACTTTTTTAGTTATATATTTATAGTTATACATTCAAAGCCAAATCAACCCCCGAATGGCGAACTTTTCCCTTAAGTGATATACTTTTTGATTATAATTCTATCGACACACAAGATAAATCCGTTTGTGCGTGTTGTTCGGCTTTTGTCGGATTGTCGATCATGACCCATGGATTTTTATTTATGGAATGGTACAAGTAAATTTTCTGTTTGTGATTCAAGATTAAACATGATTTGTCTCTATTCCTTTTTACAAATCAAAGCCAAAGATCTGACCTGCTGGTCCGAGCTACGTTATTAATTGGTTATCAAATGGTGGTCATGGGTTCTAATATCGGTCGTCGTTTGAAAGTGAAAGTCTGGTTACGTTGAATGAATCATCTTCCTCGTTATTCAAGTTTACCCAGATGGATATGGATACGAATAATCCGGAATGATCAATGCCGAGGGTTTTGGTCAATTACCAGCCGGTAGATAGGATCTCGTTATTATCTTCGTAAATAAATGATGTTTTTTGTTAATGAACCTGCAAAATATGTACCAACTGTACTGCACATAAATTCTTGGCCCAAGATATCTTGGCTTATTCAAGTCACATGTTTCGCAAATATGAGATTAGTGAATGTCCACCCAATACAGTTCTTGTAATTACATACAGTTTAACAAATATGATCCATTGATTATAAATAAGAAATTTACACCCCCCTCGTCCTTGTTTCTGGCTGAATTGTTAGCATATAAAACCATCCCACGAATCAATATCTACTCATATATTTGAAACTATGGCTCCCACGCGTAAAAAAAATTGCGTGTCGGCTACAGTAAATAAATGCATTAATTTATGAAATGAAAAAAGAGAAATTAATCAATATCATACTATACATTTATTATTCGTGATTGGCCATTGGTATGTATTACTCTATTGTCAAGGAAAGTCCAACTTAAAGAAGATAGACGAGATTTAATGCGGTGGCATATTCACAATGTCAAGCTTTTACGAGATTCGCCTTAACTGGATTGTAAAAAGGATTTCAATTTTTTTTTTTATGTGTTTCAGATCAATGATAAAATCAAATTGTACCATCAGACGTATGTGGTTCCTGTAATTCCACTAAGAGATTGATAACGTCGCGAAGGGCCTTATTGAGATATGACATATTTCCTGATTAGTGGCTACACCAAATATTTAACCTTACCGTAAGACGAAATTCGTTATGCCTTCAAGGAACTAACATTCAAAATGCCTTTGTTTTTTTAAATTTCTACCCAAATTTTTAAGATAAACTGGATAACTGGATAAATTATATAAATTGGAATAATAAGTTTAGGTGATCCAGAGAGCAAATTAATTTTGAGAATATGAACAAGCTATATAGGCTAAACAGATACTAATGTAATATAGTGTAAAGGTTTATAATTTTCAGCACAGCTATAATGGTTTACCCCTTTTATCCATTGATGAGCTTTCAATCTCATCACTTTGAACTTTACTATCTTTTTGTTAAGTCTTAAGTTTTCAAACAGAAAAGACTATGACACAGCCATCTTATATTTTAAATGCATTGCATATAATTCAAGTTCAAGTTTATTTGGGTATTTGAAGTAAAAGTTTAGTATTTTAGTTATTGCATATATATGCTAAAAATATAGTTTTTGATATGAGTATTTCTAGGTTTATTAAAGGGTTATTCCGCTATTTTGTAAAAACTTTTCATTATCAAAAACGTCGTAAATTATACCTGAAAATATTTCTAAAATATGCTATTTATATCTATGTATCTGAGAGTACTAATTGTTTATTAAGCAGTTAGAACTAGTTTTGGTGCTTGGCTTTATAATGGCTCGACATTGAATAGTTAAAAGCTTTAGAATACGTAAGAGACATAATTTCTCTACATTTAGGCGTTTATTTTACTTATATCCGTACTGTAGTTTGATAACAACCTCCAAAAAGCATAACGAACTTAAAAACCATGCGTAATTTTGAGCTCTGAGCCCACCCGATAACACTAAATTTCGAATCACTTTAAACTTCCCGGTCATACCTATAGAAACACATCTACAACTCGAAAGCTACTGGATCGATCAACTACAGGCTTTGATGCCAACATCCAACACAATAACTAGATAACCCCCTTTGTAACGACCTTGATTCTACAGCTACCAATGTATAATAGTCAAATGCCATTTTTTAAAAACAAATTTCCCCATGTAGATTTTCTCTTTCACGGTTATAGACTTGAACCATTGAACAATGCTCATTTATCCTAAAAGTAGATATTTCTTCATATAAATGTATCATGTTATATCAATAGATTAATCAATTTCTAAGTTAGATTTCGGGGAATATTTATTTCAGGACTGGTGTCATTGCTATATACAGTATACTATATGTTAGAATACGTGTATGTCTGTGTGTGTATCGTTTCAACTAAAATCATACTAATGACCAACTAATTTTCACATAATTAATAAGCTTATGTATTGCTGTGTGACCTAGGCCAGTGCTTTCATTGAGATTCTTCTCAATACACTCTGACAGTTAATTTGCACCTCACTTTAATATCAATCTTTATTCGTGACCTAGGCCAGTGCTCTTGAGACTGTGTTCTCATCAATAACAAAATTCTTTAAGGTTTGGAATTCCCGAGTGGAGAAAGTGCAACGTTGTTTCGACAAACAGAAACTCAATTCGATATTACTGTGCCAAGAAGGCGCTTTAACGTAAATCACGTGTGCTTATTCGCACGTGACTAAGATAAACTCAAAGATTAAAGGGATTGTAAAGAGGTTTTCTAAATTTAAATGTGTGTCGAGGACACTGATCGGATCAATTTGAAACATTTCAATTTTCAATCAGACGTCTGAGGTTCCTGCAATTCCACTTAAACTAAGTGTTTGACGTCATCAAACACTTAGTTTTATTGGAATTGCATTTAGATACCTCTTTACAATCCCTTTAAGTTGTCAGTTTTGACATAAGTAGAACTTTCGATTAACTTGATTTCACCTGTATATCGAACAACTGAAGTAGATATGATCTCTGTATGTTGATTTGTGTTGACTTACAAGTGTCAATATGAACAGGATCAAACACAATTTGTGATTGAAAATCAGGTGGACAAATATTGATTTTACCAGCATTTATTTCATTTCATTTAAAGGCATACTACCTCTTAGGATTATCAAAAAATTAAAATTTTTATACTAAAGTTATGTGTATAAAATATCATTAACATCCCAATGTTTGCAAATACAGAAACCACATAAGAAAAAGTTGGTATTAAATTATCTGGGTCGTTTTTTGTTATTGTTATTGTATTTCGTATGTATGCGTGCTTTGATCGGATATTGGCTTTCAACATGAAATTTGTGGATTTAATATGGTGTAGCAGCAATATACTCCATTTCTACTTCTGTTTTATACTGGTAACAAGCTCCATACCATCTACAATACAAATAATTATATTTGAACTATGAATTATCTGTAACCTTAAGATGATTGCCATTCCATAGGCTGATATAATATTTAACTGCATTTTTCCAAGAATTTATCGATTTTGGCGCCAGTTTTGTCGTTCATCTGGACGTCAACGTTCAGGATAAGTAGTTGGTGTATCGGGGACGCTGATAGCACCATTTAAATTTCAGCCAGACGTCTAAAAAAGTGTTTGATGACGTCACTTATCGCAGAGTATGCCTTAGCATATAAGGCCCTTTGATATTAGTGACGTCATCGAAAACCTAGTTTTTTTGCAGGAACCACGTATGTCTGATTTAAAATTGGAATGTTGCTAATTAATGCTATCAGTGTTGCTGATACACATTAAAAATTAGAAAACCTTTTTACAATCCATTCAAATTCTATACTGAAGTAACGAATGGTGTTCTCATACATAACATGCAAAGAAGATAGACATGGAAGACCCCCAATTGAAGATACACTCATAATTCAAATTTGGTACGGCTTCCGAACTGACTGGGGGATATATTTTGTACAGTCGTTTAACCAAAGAAGAAGAAAGAAGAAACCAAATTTCTTTACTATCCAATGCTGGGGAATATTCGTCGCTCGGCATTTGAATGCTGTAAAGGACAAAATGTGGGAAAATGTTGCTCCTCTGGAAGATACCAAAATAATTATATATACCTATATCTAAAAGAAAACACAATTATTATCATACCTTCGTTTAGCGCATGTTCGAACTGTCTTTCCCGTCTCTTGAATACAATCTACTTTGAGAACATTGAAAAACACAGACCCAACACTATCGGCAGTCTCTTCGCCTTCAACTTTCTTCAAACAACTGTAAAACTCACCATCACAAGAACAGTGACCTCTGTAAGACAATGATAGTTGATTAGAATTAGATTAGAATTTGTGTTTATACATTTCCTGCTGTTTTCTAAATTTAATACATGCACATCGGATTTGAAAGGCCACAGCCTTAAAGGAATTGTAAAGAAGTTTTCATAAAGTTTGATGTGTATCGGGGACACTGATATTATCACTTAGTACCACTCGAAGCTTTCCATGAAATACGACACTAGCCAAAGGATTTTCATCAGTGTGTTATTTTTGGTGGTTCAGGTGAAAAAAGCCATTAAGTACTAACTGAAAAATGTCGTAATTGTTAGGAACAACCAATCGGCAACGTGTGCCTAAATCAGTATGCTGGTCATTTCAGACTAGGGGTTTTCGGCAGCAAATTATTGATATCCAAAGATTAATGCTACTTGCAGCCGAGGACCCCAGGCCAAGTGCTGTGAGGTTACTGGAGGTGGTAGATAAAATATTGACTTACTTGTACCAAAATGCAAAATTAGTCAAACCATACTGTGAGGACAAGGGAGCTATGGATGGAGCTGCACAATTATCATGAGCCCTACAACATTTATCAGTTTCAACTTGTTCTCCTAAGTCATCGAAATTTGCTGCTGTATTTCCAGTTCCGCACCATTTTGTACCTATAATACATATGTCAGTTCCTATTCTAACCTGTGTGAATATGAGTCATTGATAATAAAGTACACATAGGTTATACAAGTATGCCGCTCAGTATGCGCATAATTGCACTAACCTGTTACTGTTATTATATCAGTAAAAAAATATTGAAGCTGAAAACAAGTTATATCAAATGTGTAAATACGTTGGTCCCTTTAGGACATATTTAATGTAAAATATAAAGAATAGAAATTAAAAATCTGACACATGCGGACGGGGAGACGAAAATGAAATGAAATTAATTTTACGTTCTACCTTTCTGCAGATGATCGGGCTAACGAGGACAGACAACCAGTAATGTGCAATGAAGAACATTTTGGCAGGACAGCTGCATTCTAGTATGTTTGGGTTACCATCTAGTGATCTGTTTATTGTCTCATCTGAACCACTTTCTTCCATGACAGCCCCTGCGATCTGCATCATTGACAGTTTAGCGAGCAAGAGTCTAACACACTGAACCACTGTGGTTCCACCTATTAGACTAGCCAATCCTAACATCCTTACCTGGGTAAACTACAAACCGCTTCTTTCTAACAATATTTTGATGATGTTCTTCAGCTGATACATTTTTGTTCTGCTCTTGGCATTCCAGCATCTTTGAGTTCATTTCCTCAGAGGTGAGAATATGCACGGGGATTGAAGGATTCTCCATTATCTGTTGTATATAATCTCTGAAATTAGAACAAGAGAGTTTGCTACTCTCGAACATCTTAAATTCCAGTCTAGGAGCAATTCTGAACGCTGCCAAGAAGTACTACTAATAGCCCTGTCACCCCGGACTGCGACAATTAGCGATATTACAGAGACATGAAATGGATTATTCGCGGTCAAACTTGAAAATTAGAGAAAAAGTTGTATTCTATTTAGTCATTTTGATGGAAGAATGTTATGGAATGAATACAATGTTTTATTGTTTTTCTGCTTCAGATAGCCTTTTGAACACATTTCCACCGTGTGCCACTTTTGAATTTGTTCCATAAGAAAATCCCCAAGGGTGCCAAAGTGGAATCCGGCTGAAAGGTGTTCTGAAGCAGAGAAAAAAATAGAACATTGTATGTACTCCAAAACAGCGCTCTGCCACTGGACTAACTGCGCTTTAATTTTATACCTATACCGCTCTTCTTGTAAGTGCTGTCCAACAGATTGCCGAACATTGGCATTTATTTTGTTCACAATAAACGCCCTAATTCGGCGAAAAGTAGCGACAATTGGACGATGTCTGGCGTGTCCAACATACCACGATTATGGCGAACTTATGACGCTCAGGGCCAATTTTCCATCGCAGTTGCAGCGCAGTAGAAACGCCTTTCTAGTGTGACGGGGCCATTAGGTCATTATAATCATTTATCTTAGGTTTAATTTAGGTTTTTCACAATTTCATGAAGTTAACATTGTCTGGTTGCAGGCCGTAAAGATATGGAATACAACATATCGATGTCCAAGTGTAAATCGTGGCATGTTGGATCGCGATAAATCGATATCGGTACTAATGGAACCGCAGACCTCAAGTTAACGTCTAAGATGAGTCACCTGACTCCCTCAAATGTCTTGTCTGCGGTCAGAACACTGTCCAATCATCCATAGGCATTAATCTTGCTCAAATAATCTGTACGAACTTTTACACCCAGTCCAATACTATCTTGACAATTACATAATATAACGAACCCCAAGGACCAAGACTGGACCACTAGGTATCTGGCTAATTTCAAAATACATTACCCGTCTCCATGAATAAAACATTTAACTTTGTTGTTGACTGCTTCATATTCAACTGCATGTTTCGAATCAGAGAAAAAATGACTAAGAGTGGAACCTTCCTTAGGTGTACCTTTAACAAAATACAAACTTAAACAAAATATTATAACTTGATACATCTTGTGAGGTTTTATCTAAACTGAACTTTTTGAGGGTAGATCCGCCATTTATATTATTCTAACTCAAATAAAAAAATAATAAAAAAGAATTATAATATTGATGGCCTACGGAAATGCTTAAACTTTTGGTTAATCCGATAAAATCATGGTAACCTGTTTTTTTAAGAGAAAAGAATCGCCCAAGGTTAAATCTTTTATAACATGTATTTAGTCCAAACGTTAAATGGAGAGGATAGACACTTTCAAATATTGCAAAATTACTATTGGCATGAAAAGCAAAAATATTTTATTATATGTATAGCTTCAGGGCAAAAAGCCAAAGCAGTTCTTAGTTCGTAGGCAGACTTGATTTTTCGGTAGAGGAAGTAATCAAGAGGGGCAATGGTGTATGATGCTTATTTGCAGTAATGGAATTGGTCGGAATTTGTTCTGGCAAACAACGTTGCTAAGCATGCTGAAGAGCTCTCGAAGTAAAATTTGAAAAAAAAGCTCCTTCGATCATGTTCTTCGAACCCTCCACGATACTACACTTAAGGACGCGTGACATTGAAAGTTAAAGATACGGATAGTTTCTTATAGCATTATTCTATTGAATTATTGCCTGGAATTTAGATCAGAAAGGACGTAAGATGGAGAGTGTTTCACTCAACATTATAATATTATATTGATTCATAATGGTGACCAAAATAAATGTATGGAAATGGTCTGCTATGTCCCAGTCTTAACATAGGGCCGGTACATTGTGTACTAAAATGTGTCTTTAGCAAATCTCCAGTAATGTTCTTCAATTAGCATGTCCATGCTTAACTTGCCAAATTTTGATACAGTCTTGTATCGTTTGGCTATTTCAAGCAATTATTAATTGAAAATACTTTTGTGTCAAATTGATATGATTTCGACAAGAACAAGATTGCAGCATTGTTGTCAGAAATATCATGGCCTTTGGTTTTGTATAAAATCTTACTGCACATTTTATTCAAATAATAATAACACATTTTTAGAAAGGAATGTAGACTTTAATGTTCACGTAGTACAAGCTTGGTATTGGTCATCAAAATATACAAATATAAAACTGGAAATTGCAGCTTTAAATATACTGTTTATATATCAAATCAAATTTATCATATATTTCATTTACATAGTGGAACAGTACTCATCAAAGGAGATTTTTGATGATATTTGTTGAGCTTTTAAGGATAATAATAAGCTTAATAGATATTTTTAATCATCAGCAGACATGTATTCATATATAACCCCTCAAGGTCAAGGTCAAAGGAAGGCATCAAAATACATTATTTATAACAAAGCTAAAAATCAAATTGCATGTCTCAGAATTTATTTAACATTCAACAAATTTGGAAGCTGTCTGTTATTCCTGCTAGTAACAGGAACTGATATTGCTCTTAACATTATTAACAAGTTATACATAGAACTCTTTATTGGAACCAAAGTACTATTGGAATGAAAAATTCACTGAAGGTATGAAATTCCAAGTATCACAGAAGTTTTAAAGGCAAGTTAACCACAAAAAAAAATTATAAAAATTGTTAACCTTGTAACAATTTGGTGTCAATCGTTCTCTTAGCTATACTCCATTTTGAAGCAAATTTAAAAACAACTGAGAAACAGCTCTGATAGTCTAACACTCACATATTAAGTTTTATATGTTGACATTTCATATGCACTTCTTTCCAAATAAATCTCAACCAAAAACCTGAAAGTTGTACCTATTGTATATTTTTCCAAAGAAGGTTCTTCGCTTCTAAGACTTATCATTTCTATTTTGAAGCCAATATTGTAATTCACATAGAAGTAATTGGTAAAATTTGATTTACCAAAGAAAACAGTAAATTCCTAGAATCTTTATGGAATTATTCAGTTACCATTTTTATACATATATTCTAATGTCTATTTAGGAAAATACAAGATATATTTTAAAATGCATAATCAATTCTAAATACTTGTATAAATCACAGATTGGTTAAATCAAAAATACTGATTTAATTTACAAATAATAACAAATATTTACAATAAACAATATAATACTGACATTATATAATCACAATAACTTTTGATTGGTCTTTATAATATAAAATGTTTTGATTTGATTTTAACAAGAAAAATAACATTAATAACATTTTCATAAACATGAATAAAAATAACAATTAAATGGGAAAAAACAAACTTATAAAGTACCCTTGAGCCAAAAATATTTTAAAATACTTATAAATTTTACTAATCATCTGCAAAGTTTTTTATTTATATTTTTGATATAATACTGTTTACAATCAGGTAACATTACAAGGAATTGGGTTATTTTCAAGAAAAAAACTTGATGCTTTTATCATCTTTACAATGTCAAGCTATTACGAAATATATCTTATACCTTGACATCATTAGGCACTTTCTTGTATCAGTGAAATTTGTTAATGCAGTGATTTGATTGGATTTTACGCTGGAAAATGCAACCAAGCAAAGCCTTAGACAGAAAGACTGTAAACAATGTGACTGCGTGTGTAATTTAAGGCTCTGATCGGCTGTATTAGCTAAATTACAATCCAATCAAATCACTGCATTTCATCTAAAAGGAGTGTTATTATTGATCTCAATGTATGAGAAATTTTTTATTTAAACCTACTCTCTTACTAATCTACTAGAGTATCTAGAAATTCATCTACAGTATATTTTAAAAGTTCTATCTAGTCATCCATTCTCAATGCTCAACTACATAACAGTTCATTGCACAAAACCAATTAAAAAACCATGTACAAAATTTAAACTCTAATCTAATATCTGAACCTAGGTAACAGCTAGTTCATTGCACAAAACCAATTTCAAAACAGCATGAATTTTAAAAAAAAAAAATCAGAATTCCATATCCTGGGCTCTGGTTCAAAGAATCTGAACCAATATTACAGTTCATTGCACCAAATCAATTCTAAAACCTACTTTGTAATTTCAATATCTACCTATAAGATAACCTACATAACAGTTCATAGCTAAAAATTCAATTTCAATATCTAGATTGTAAAAATCAACTTCAAACAACTTTAAAATCTACTTCAAAAAATCTTTAATAAAACCCAAATCTGAATAACAATAAAATCAACTCTTAAATCTGCTGTTACTTTACCAAAATCAACTCTTAAATGTACTTTACCAAAATCAACTCTTAAACCTGCTGTTACTTTACCAAAATCAATTCTTAAATGTGCTTTACCAAAATCAACTCTTAAACCTACTTCACCAAAATTAACTCTTAAACTTACTTTACCAAAATCAACTCTTAAACCTGCTGTTACCTTACCAAAATCAACTCTTAAATTTACTTTACCAAAATCAACTCTTAAACCTACTTTACCAAAATCAACTCTTAAACCTACTTTACCAAAATCAACTCTTAAATGTGCTTTACCAAAATCAACTCTTAAATTTACTTTACCAAAATCAACTCTTAAACTTACTTCACCAAAATTAACTCTTAAACCTACTTTACCAAAATCAACTCTTAAATCTGCTGTTACTTTACCAAAATCAACTCTTAAATGTGCTTTACCAAAATCAACTCTTAAACCTGCTGTTACTTTACCAAAATCAACTCTTAAATGTGCTTTACCAAAATCAACTCTTAAACCTACTTCACCAAAATTAACTCTTAAACTTACTTTACCAAAATCAACTCTTAAACCTGCTGTTACCTTACCAAAATCAACTCTTAAATTTACTTTACCAAAATCAACTCTTAAACCTACTTTACCAAAATCAACTCTTAAATGTGCTTTACCAAAATCAACTCTTAAATTTACTTTACCAAAATCAACTCTTATAGTTACTTCACCAAAATTAACTCTTAAACCTACTTTACCAAAATCAACTCTTAAACCTGCTGTTACGTTACCAAAATCAACTCTTAAATTTACTTTACCAAAATCAACTCTTAAACCTACTTTACCAAAATCAACTCTTAAACCTGCTGTTACTTTACCAAAATCAACTCTTAAACCTGCTGTTACTTTACCAAAATCAACTCTTAAATTTACTTTACCAAAATCAACTGTTAAACCTACTTCACCAAAATTAACTCTTAAACCTACTTTACCAAAATCAACTCTTAAACCTGCTGTTACTTTACCAAAATCAACTCTTAAATTTACTTTACCAAAATCAACTCTTAAACCTACTTCACCAAAATTAACTCTTAAACCTACTTTACCAAAATCAACTCTTAAATTTACTTTACCAAAATCAACTCTTAAACCTACTTTACCAAAATCAACTCTTAAACCTGCTGTTACGTTACCAAAATCAACTCTTAAATTTGCTTTACCAAAATCAACTCTTAAATTCAACTCTTAAACCTACGTTACCAAAATCAACTCTTAAACCTGCTGTTACATTACCAAAATCAACTCTTAAACCTGCTGTTACGTTACCAAAATCAACTCTTAAATTTACTTTACCAAAATCAACTCTTAAACCTACTTCACCAAAATCAACTCTTAAACCTACTTCACCAAAATTAACTCTTAAACCTACTTTACCAAAATCAACTCTTAAACCTGCTGTTACTTTACCAAAATCAACTCTTAAATTTACTTTACCAAAATCAACTCTTAAACCTACTTTACCAAAATCAACTCTTAAACCTACTTTACCAAAATCAACTCTTAAACCTGCTGTTACGTTACAAAAATCAACTCTTAAACCTACTTTACCAAAATCAACTCTTAAACCTGCTGTTACTTTACCAAAATCAACTCTTAAATTTACTTTACCAAAATCAACTCTTAAACCTACGTTACCAAAATCAACTCTTAAATGTGCTTTACCAAAATCAACTCTTAAATTTACTTTACCAAAATCAACTCTTAAACCTACGTTACCAAAATCAATTCTTAAATTTACTTTACCAAAATCAACTCTTAAACCTACTTTACCAAAATCAACTCTTAAACCTGCTGTTACCTTACCAAAATCAACTCTTAAATTTACTTTACCAAAATCAACTCTTAAATTTACTTTACCAAAATCAATTCTTAAATTTACTTTACCAAAATCAACTCTTAAATGTGCTTTACCAAAATCAACTCTTAAACCTGCTGTTACCTTACCAAAATCAACTCTTAAACCTACTTCACCAAAATCAACTCTTAAATTTACTTCACCAAAATTAACTCTTAAACCTACTTTACCAAAATCAACTCTTAAATTTACTTCACCAAAATCAATTCTTAAATTTACTTTACCAAAATCAATTCTTAAATTTACTTTACCAAAATCAACTCTTAAATTTACTTTACCAAAATCAACTCTTAAATTTACTTCACCAAAATCAACTCTTAAATTTACTTTACCAAAATCAACTCTTAAATTTACTTTACCAAAATCAACTCTTAAACCTACTTTACCAAAATCAACTCTTAAATTTACTTCACCAAAATTAACTCTTAAACCTACTTTACCAAAATCAACTCTTAAATTTACTTCACCAAAATCAACTCTTAAATTTACTTTACCAAAATCAACTCTTAAATTTACTTTACCAAAATCAATTCTTAAATTTGCTTTACCAAAATCAACTTTACAAATGAATCAAAAGACATATAAATTGATTCAAAATATTGAAAAAGTCATTAAAAAAAAACTGTTGCCTATATTCAGGTGATAAATAATTGGACGGAACAATAAATGAACATTATAATTCATATAGCACAAAATAAACTTAACCTTATTTTGTAAAAATAAATTCATTCCCATAAAAGTATATTGGTTATATTTTAAAAATCAAATCTTGAATGATATATAAATGGCAAAAAACGGACGGTTAAATCCAGCAATTGATAAAAACCTAATTTGTTAAAAATCATTCTTATGAATGTGAGCTACCAAAGGCACACAAATTATATATACTAACACAGCACTGGATAAAAAAAAAAACCTTTCAAAATAATGATACAGTAGTTAAAATTATTGAACAATTAAAACAAAAATTCATTAAATTTTTTTTAACTAATTCTATAACAATAACATTATCAAATTTATAATACTGATCCTAAGCAAAGCTCCAAATGAGCGTGGTTTTTGTTAAAATTGTTAAAAATTGGAAGTTTGTATTGCTTAAACTATTATCTATAACTTCTGATATTCACTGTTAAACATGACCTTGGGTCATAAAGTGTAAAAAAGTGTGCCCTCTATATAAAAAACAATGCAAAATTTTGATTATCAATATACCTTTATGGATCTAACTGAACATTAAATATATTCAAGACAACTTTTAAACCCTTACAAATGTTTTTAGAAAGCACACTTTCTTGATTTTTAATATATTTTCAAAGAATTCCCAGTAAAAATTATAAATAACAAAATTGCTATTGAAAATTGATATTTTGATATCAAAAGTAGAACCTTTGTCCTAGACCCAAGATAAAGAACATCTTTCAACAGTAATTAAAATAACAATGTAATTACTTTAAAAAATAATTAATTTTGAAGTTAATAATGGTCAATAGCCAAGAATGGAGAGTTTTTATCAATCCAGCTTATTAAACCTCCATAATCAAAGAGTTCGGAATAGCCTAAAGGAAAATAATTACCAGTAGACTAAATGTTAATATCACACTTCGCTTGGCACGAAAGGTTCATTTCTTGACAGTTGATCTTAAATAAAAATATATTCAATAATTTCCAGAAAACATATACAGTTTCCAAGATGAACCATATTGTGTTTAAAATAAGTATTCAAGCAAATTTACCCGAATTTTTTTAAAATGTAAGTAACACTGCTTTCAAAATCAATAATACTAAATAATACAATGTAAAAATACAGCAATGCAAAAATACGATCTTAAAATATTGTTGAATAACAGATAAAAAGTGTTTTAAAATCGATGAAAATATATAAAAAGATAATTTGCAAAATAACTGTTGTAGAATTGATAATTTTAAAAGGTATACCACAAAACTGCTGTTCTAAAATTGATAATTTCACAAAAATAATGTTGTCATAGTGATAATTTAAAAAGATATATCACAAATTATTTTCAAAAGATATAAATGAACCACAAAACAGTTCTCAAATTGAAACTTTTAAAAATATTTCACAAAAATACTGTTGTTAAACCAATAACCTTATAAAGAGATTTCACAAATTAATGATTTTTAAAAGATTATAAGAAAAAAAATAAACAATATACTAAGACGCCTCCAGCAGAAATTATGACCATAGATAAACGGTCATCAACCTACAATCTTAACTAAAAACAAGACTTATAACATTTACTCAATGAAGTGAAAACTCATACCTAGGTCATTAACAATAACAATAAGTTACTTAAGGACATCTATTTCTGTCAAGCTATTAGGAATTTTGTACTTATACCTTAACATCAATAGTCATCTTTCTTGTATTATGGAAGTTTGTAAATGGAGTGAATACAGCCAATCATAGCCTTCCATAGGAAGTATGTGAACACAATGCCATAATGTTTATAGCCTTTCTGTAAAGGGTTCTGATTTTCTATGTAAAATCCAATCAAATCGTTGAATTCTGTGATACCAGAAAAGTTTACATCACAGTCAAGGTATAAATATGAAGTTTGTAATAGAATAATGTATATATGTATGTATAGAATAATACTGTTGATATAATACTGGACAACTGGTCATACCTCTTTAAGATGTGTAAGTTCATTTCTGAAATTGCTTTCAGAGGAACAACTTCTGGATGACATTGGTATGACATGGACACTAAATTAATTTGTCAAAATGAAAGTGGAAAAATATATACCAGTTTGACAAATTTATATAAGGACCCGTGAATGTCACAGCCTAGTAATTTGATCCTTGCTATAGGCTAATTAAATGGTAAAACAGCAATGACACAAATTTTAACACAATTGCTTATTTAGAAAACCACCAATTCTTAAACTACACACATGAAAGTACTCTTCCATTTGCATTCTTGATGCAATTTAAGATTTGAGCCGATTATATGAAACCTAAAATGCTTTATAATATGAGTGTTGTTTTTAAACAGAGTCATAAATCCTGTTTTCCACCCTCTGAGGTACCTGTTTCTTCACCCAAAACCTCTAGACCTAATAGACATGATCATTTAGTAATGGGTGGTAAAAATTGTCCAGTTTCTTCTAGCCCACTATCTTGATGAGTTAAATTAGTTTTTTCTGATATTAAAGATGGCTTGTCTGAAATATCTGTCTTTTCATCAATAACATCCATGTCTTGTTTCTTTAGACTTTTAGAACTACTTTTAGTACTGGGAACTGCAAGACAAATAAAAAAACTAAATACATGAGGCCATTACATCTTTAAATTCAAATATCAAGAGTAATAATTTGTAAAATCCAAAATTTAGTTCATCACACTCAGAAACATAATCTAAATCCACTTGATGAATATTCTCATAAATATGAATATTTCACTTCATTTTAAGGTAATTCAAGTAGTAAAGGAAACTATATAAGTTTTATGATTCAACTACAATTTATCATACCCCAAAATAAAGTCAACTACTCTTGTTTATGTGTATTTGTGATTTGCCTATAATATTGTGGAAACTGAGCTCTGAGATCAATATATATAATTATACCAGATATTCATGGAAAAATAAATCCCAACCCTACTCTCAGTCATATTCATTCTGGGTCGCTCGATTGGTCAGTTCTGCATGTTCCAGATTTACGGAATCAGCAGAATAAATCAGTTCAATAAAACAAGATTGAAAAATTTTGAATGTGACAAATCAGTTTTCATACCATTTCACTGAGGGAAGAATAGGATCAGATGGAACCTGTTTAAAACTCTCCAATCGAGCACCACCACAAGAATATCATAGGAATATCACTACCATGACAATAAATAGAAAATGGCAAATATAAGATACTAAGATGATACTCAAACATTATGAGTTGTAAAACATGAAAATTTGTTTATTACCTCGATTGCTTAGTTCTTCTTGACTTTGATCGGCTGAGGCCCCTTGAGGGGGGACTCTCTCTTTATTACTAGTACTTATCTTGGCACTTTTCTTCTCTTTATAACTTATTCTCCAGTCTTCAGATTTAGTCTTCTCTACAATACATTGAAGGTATAATTCTTAACTTTCATAATACCTGAAGCTTAAGTTTATATTCACAGAATATGCTTCAATATCTTACTACCTAATATGGTCTCTTGAATGTACTAAATTTCTCCATTCTTTGGAATCCTTCAGATTTATCATTCTACCTGAGTTTTGGAATGATTAAAACATGAAACAATGGAGCCCTAATTTTGGTCAGTGTGGACTTGGATTGGTCACATTCCTGATTATTCCCATCACACCATAGCCAATAACAGGGATTACCATTACCTGGCCAGAGATGTACCCTGAATTATAGGTTGTCCTGGAAAATACCTTGCATCATTAACTCAATAAGTAGGGTCCAGATCAGTAGGATTTATTCAAAGACAAAGGGACATTGGGTGAAATTTGTCTCTATTAAAAGCAAACCTTTAGTTGGTGGTTGAGCAGGGTTTTTATAAGGATCTTGTGTTGTTGTGGGTGTAGAATACCGTTTGGTATGAGATTTTGATTTATCTTTTTTAGGAACTAAACCTTCTTTAATCCAATCATGTTGTAAAGCTTCATCTGGTGTCATTCTTAATGCTGGATCCCATCTGAAACACAAATTCAACATCATACTCATGATATTTGATGGTATATTGGGAGACAATGGAATGCATGTGGTTACAAAAATCCAATTACTCATGTTGGTATATCATATTTTAGGGTTTTGAATGCATGTGCTTACAAAAAATCCAATTACTCATATTGGTATATTATATTTTAGGGTTTTGAATGCAAAACTTACTCTTATTGGTATGGTATATTAGTGGGTGTATTGAAATGCATGTGCTTTCAAAATTTAACTGATAACTGGAGTTATGCAGGGTTCAAGACATTGAGTAGCCCCATTGGTATTCAGTAATATTAACCAAGTCATATTGTTTATTTTCACTTACTGACACCTATTAATCATGGTTATAGACTACAGAGATGTTATCACATGTGAAAGGCAATTCACAACTTCATTATGTTATGGTTCACCTGGCTATCAATTATTTACAAAACATTGTTTCTAGTCAATTAATTGATCAAATTGATTATAATTGCCAAGCCTACTTTTGGAAAACAGCTGCTGTGTGTGAGATATGTATCTCTTCAAGGGCAAATTCATATGGCCAGGTAATAGAAATATGTGCAGTAAGTACAAAATTGCCTTGGAGAATCTTGATTTGCTGTATTAGCTGGCGTACAATCCAACTAATCGCTGCATTTACAAACTGCTCTGATCCAAGAAGTCAAGGTATTAGACACAGTAATAGCTAGAAATTGTGAAGATGCCCCTCTCCCTTGATCAAAAACTCACTCTAAACATTTCTTAATAAAATCAAGAAAAGTGACATCACTTGTTTTAATAGCTTGATGTAATTCTCGAGAACCAACTCGGCGTTTTTTGCCTTTACTGTTAGTTATACATCTTGGATTGCCTTTAGAGTCTAAAAATAAAAATAAATTGACGAAAATGAAATACATTTTACAGTCTTCTGAATTAACGTAAATTTCATGCCAGTCTAATTTGACAAATGTGAAAGAGAGCTGTCGTTAGACCTTAACTGAAATGGCTATAATAAAAATAAAAGCTAAGAAAAAAATGGAACGAATGTTTGGTCTAATTTATTTAGACTGCTTTCATGCTTGCTTCACGAAAAATCACTAAATGGACAAAATGTATAATTGCTAGAAGTCTTCTTAATCTTACCGAAAAACAGGCGTCTACGTGTTGCAGCATCTAGAATATTTTGTGGAGGTGGATTGAGAACTTCCATAATACATGCTAACTGTTCTACTTCATTTTCACCAGGAAAGAGAGGATAACCTGTAAATAATTAAAAAGTTCATCAATATCATATTACCAAATCATGCTTGAGCATTTAATCATCATGTTTTTGATAGTACATAGATGAATTTTTATAATGATGTCTTTTAATTACAAAAGACGTGATTTATCACCACTTACACTTATAGCTATGGAAATGACCTAAAACAAGCAACCTTTTGCTATAGCTCCAGATCAGATTAAACAACAAACTATTTTTAATTAAATGTTCACTATGAACTGTTTGTAATATTCTTTGTTGGTTTTTTATCCAAATATTAATCATGAATGACAACCAAAAGTCTTCTATTAAAGTAAGGGAGATAACTATTATTCATACCATGAAAGAGAGTTATGTATCCCACTTATTTGCTCCAAATATACAATGCTATGCAATGTGAAATGAGGCAAATGAAGGACATTACTTTAATATCTTTTGCTTTCCAACAGTTGAAGAATCTATAAAGCAAACAGTCTGTAGCACTTCACTGCTTTATTATATACCTACCCGAGTAAAGTTCTGCTAAAATACACCCAAAACTCCACATATCAATAGGCATAGAATAGGGTAAGCCTAAGATAACTTCTGGTGAACGATAGAATCGTGACTGTATATAAGTATACACTGTAAAAAAATATCATTTTTTACTGATAAAGTTAATGAAAACAGGCTCTGATATCAGCAAAGAGAATTTCCTCCCGTCTTAAAGCTTTATATTTCTGATCAATAGATATTAGTTTTGAGAAAATAAATCACCATTAAAATAGCTGATAATATACATACATGACACTATTAACAAAAAACCCTGACAATTTCAATCAGGGCTGTTGATTGATCTGTATTTGCCAGTCATGTCTGATTAGACTTCCAGAATGACTTGAGTACAATATTCATCTTAGACTTCAAAATAAAACAAGTAATTCTTTTTTCCTTACCTCGTTGATGTTCATAACAACTAGAACCAAAATCAATAACTTTAATTGAACTTTGACCTCTCTGTCGTAACAAAATATTTTCCTGCAAAAATGGTCATGTAATCAGTCATGAAAATAGTTTAATAAATGTTTATGATAGTAGGTATCAAAAGAAAGCCTGCAGATGATTAAAATAACATGATAGTGGGTGATCAAACACCACAATTTAGAGGACCAAAAGATGTCTGCAGAAATTCAGAGTATTTGATACAGAAGCATAGGAAAAATATAATAGCTACAAAAATGATCAAATTTGAAGAAGTTGCATCCTAAATTATTTGGTACATTATCAAAATTAAAAAACTTACTGGTTTTAAATCACAATGAATGATTTTCTCTCTGTATAAAACTTTTAAACATTGTAACAAAGAGAATGCAAAACGTCTAATCAATGCAATACTAAAACCCTGGAAATTATTCTTCTTAATCAACTCATATAAATTCATTCTGAAAGTACAAAAAATGGAATTTGAATAATAATAAATTCTACAGAAATTCAAGCCTGGATTTGTGTTTTCAATCCTATATTTGTGTTGTCAATCCTGGATTTGTGTTGTCAATCCTGTATTTGTGTTGTCAATCCTGGATTTGTGTTTTCAATCCTGTATCAGTGTTGTCAAGCCTGTATTTGTGTTGTCAAACCTGTATTTGTGTTGTCAAACCTGTATTTGTATTTTCAATCCTGGATTTGTGTTTTCAATCCTGTATCAGTGTTGTCAAGCCTGTATTTGTGTTGTCAAACCTGTATTTGTGTTGTCAAACCTGTATTTGTATTTTCAATCCTGGATTTGTGTTTTCAATGTAGTGGGATCTTTAACATGCACAGCTTGTAGCACACAGGGTGTTTTCTTGGGAGCTTTTTAAAGACAGTAGAAGATAATTAATCCATGACATCCTCTCTTTAACAAGCCTGTAGCACATATAAATTACCATAACCTTTAACAGTATTAATCAAATCTGTAAATCGAAATAATTGTGAACAAACCTCACCCCATTAATTCAAAGACGATACATAAATGATTTCTAAAGTAGAAATATTCAAACATATGTATAATATTATACTGATTGTCTTTATCTTTTCTTCTTAAAGCATCTAATATCTTTACTTCTACCAGAGCTTGATGGTGAAACCTACAAAATAGATCAACAGCAGTCCAGAATAATTTTACATCAATGAACATAGGGTTGGAACATTTACTGGTATAATCTATATCTTTATTTTACATAAATAATCCAAGTACTAACAATCGAACTACAAAACCAAACCCAAAATCCAAAACAACATATTGACAAACACATGTACCATTTAATGAACTTTTTCACATGTGGAAGTATATCAATCATAAGTAAGGAAGTATTTCATAATCAAAAGAGGTATCGTGTTTAAAAGAGTAAGCATAACCTGCCTGGCGCCACACACATCATTGCTGATATTATCATTATATACAAGACCATATTGTGACATATGATACATAATTACCCTTATATCCTTGAAAGAGCTAAAGATCTTAATTCATGATCCTCATGAAAATAAGTTGCTATCTTTGTCAAAAAAAGATATTTTCATATAAAATCAAGTTTGAAGAAATTGCAATGGAAAATCTTAACAAATATTTATTAATAACTAAATCTTGTTTTGAAAATCAGATCAAGGTTAAACTTACCTCTTTTTATTCCTAATGATCTTGATAGCTAACATCTTATCTGTTTTATGATCAAAACATTTGACAACTTGACCAAACGATCCTTTTCCCAACACTTCCAATATTTCATATCTATATACAAGATGATCATGCATTCCCTGAAAAACAACATCCAAATTTTGATCAATAAGTTTCAACAATCAACTTCATAGTCACATACCTTCAAAAACATTGATCCACTAAAATGACAAAACAGTTAACATGCAAGTACATTACCAAATATGTAGATTAAGAATAGCTTATCACTTGAACAAAAACTCTTCTTAGAGAAGGTTATATATTTCAATTTTAAATGTAGGAAAATATAAAAGCAACAATGGGTCTTATTCTTGAAAACTTTTAGTGACTTTAAGAATTCCAGTCATCTGATAAGTCAATCACTAAAATCGTTTAGTTTGTTGCCCAATGGATTAATGTATTTCTGAAAATTTGGATTTTATCTTATTCTAGTTTTTGAGACCAAGGTTTTAAAGTTCAATCCTTACCTTAAGATATGAGCCATTTTCATCATCATAACCACTATTTTGAGCACTACCATTAACAGCTTCTATCTTATTAGCTTCTAAACCCAGAAACCAAATTTCAGGAAAATCTAAAATTTCTCCCTGCTCATAACTTGTTAGCTTTCCTCTATATAACTTTAATGCTTCTACAAGACAAATTTAAATATATTTAGTCATACATATGAGCTAGCATACTGTTGATGGAACTTTAAGCTCTGGGCTATCCTTTATAATCTATATTCAAAATCTGAAATATTAAACTATCTACCATGATCAGAAACACATAACATCAGCATAAGACAAGCTCAAGATGGGCTGATGTGACAACAGCATAAAATGAGCTTGTAATAATTCTACATACCTGATGGTGTTAATGGTAGTCTGTTACCATAGCTATCACGTTTGGTTCTATCAGATAATGTGACGTCTGATGATTTTAAATGTGGTAAAGTATTAGAGTCTAAGGAACTATCATGATGAGGTCTTTGATGAGATTGACGTGGTTCATTGGTATTAAGATGAGGTAAAGTGGTTGGTGCCACAGTTGCCACCAGTTTCTATGAAACGAAGCAAAATATAAAACACATATAAAACATAAAGCAAAAGAAAAGATATAATGAAACTTGGATCTTAAATGACGACCAGTATCTAGCTTACAAACACCCATGTTGCCATCAAGTTTTGCAACTATAATAAACTTCCATAAATAAGTGACACCTCTAATGGTCGAATTTCAAATTCCTTTTCTGTAATTCCAGAAAAAAATGGTGCAAACAGAGAACAATAGACCAGAGGACCTTTGAATCTATTAAGTCTTGCAATCTAGTATATCAAACTGATTTCAAAGTAATTTTAATGAAAAGATGGCCTACCTCTGAATAATTCTTTGTTTTATGAGAGGAAGAGGCACTATTTTCACCTTTACTACTGGCTAGATTGATTTGATTAGCATATCTAGTTTCACCTTTACCACGATGTGACCGGTGCAGATTGCCATGTTGAGGGCTCTGAAAAATATATATTAAACAAGGGTTTAGTTATTTGTGACGTAGATCACAATTCTTATTTATCTATTTTGTGACATGAACAAAAGGTGCATTCAGTGTCAAATGCTTCTTGGAAAATTACTTTGGTTTGAGTCACAAAATTCTAGTGGTATTAAACTGATGAATGTTCAAGCAGCCCGTCTTTAGACCCTAACTGACTAAATTTGAATAAAAGTTTATAAAAAAACAGAATTAAAGTTTTGTCTAAATCTAATATAGTTAAAATGTCTTCTTTATGTTGTGGATTCAAATCCCCCATGACGTAAGAGAATTTTAGATTTCCTGTTACAGGATATGCTTATCGGGACAGCGTCTACTTTAAAAAATGTCACTTTACCCAACATAGAAGTAAGTTTATAATGTATTTCTATATAACTAGGTTATACCAGGATTTATAAATAATTAACAGAGATAAATCAATTGCCTATATATTAATTAATTAACTATCTTTTACCCTTGATAAACTCACTATCAGTGTCAAATGTCAAATACTGACCAAATATTTTTTCACTCCATTGAAGTATGAAAGAAAGAAATCACCTATTTTGTACAAGGATAAAAGTTTAGGATCACAAGGATTGTTTCTACCAGTTTGTCCTTGCCCAAACCTCTTGGCTTGATCTTTCCCAGATTATCATGGTGGGTCAAAAGGAATAGTGGGGAGAGATAACGTATTCAAGGTCGCCAGATTTTCAAAAGTCAACCAAGATAAGAACCCATGGTCACCATTTGTTCAACATAACTAAATAAATGGCATCATTCCAACACTGTGTGCCACTGTGATACATACACAATGGTTTAATAATTCTATCTTGAAAACAACACATTTAGAAACAAGACAGTTGGGGAGATACAACGCCTGCGGTGTATAGGATCCATTTTTATTCATCAAAGAACCATTATTATTATTTTCACTTGATCACAACAAACATACATTTTTTAGTCTACTAAAAGCCTGACTTTAACACTAGAAAGTTATTATTATTATTTATTTTTACTCAGTGAGGTATGTAGTAAACACATGCACTTGTTTGTCATTCTGTTAAAAGAATAAAGGTCAATAAACAAACCAAGTCACAATTTATTGAATTTTTTCATCTGTACATAGTATTGCAACACATTCAATTACCAGAATTTTTATCAATTATTTTGAAGTCACTAATGGAGTTTTAATTATCAGTAAACTTTAAATTAAAGGAATACTACCTCTAAGAATGAACAAATAAAACTAAAGTTTCAAACTTGGTTAACAAGTGTATATATTCATCAGTTGGACTTACCAGGTGTCATGACTAAAGAATAGAATCTCTATACAGTATATCCCTAAGCATGTTTCAAAATCATTTAGTTTACTTTTTTATTACTTAGTTTATGGATTTATTGGAGACCACTGATGAACTAAGATTCATTTTGGCAAAGTCTAAAATTTCAATTTTGTGGTCTTCCTAAGATAGTATACCTTTAAACTACCAAATCATAATAAATAAGATCCATGGAATAAAAAATTGTTAATAAATCAACTTTATAAAAGTTAAAATGGTCATAAATAAAGATCCTCTGTTCACAATTCATGGTATCAAAGCGAATTTGAAATATCAATAACCTTATCATCTGTATAGTTTTTCATATTCCTTCTTGAATATTAAAAATTATCATTAAAACACACAAATATGAGTTAACTTACATGTGGATGTCTCATTTTTCCAAATTTAGATCATATTCCCTACACAGACAGCCTGACAACTAAACCCAACATTAACAAGACTTGGTACACAGATTAACATGAGAGAGATTAAGATAATTCTACTAGGTGATTAATATTGTTAAGAGTGATAATCTTGTAGACCTATTAAATCACAGTGGATTAACAAACTACATAATCCATTCAGAGTTTGTGGCAATGATAAAAGTGTTAAGTTGGTCTAATTTACAAATCATGGTATGTAAATGAGATTTAATCAAAACAGTAGCAAACTTTATCATGTTCTATCTAATTAGTATTTTTGGTTTTGGGTCAGTATGAATGTCAGGTGAAATTTCCAAGGTAGGTAGAAATCAGAGCTGTCGTAAAATATTATGATACAGAGTGCTCTTAAACACATATGTACAAATTGTTCAGCTAGTTGCAAATTTTGGGTTTGGAAATGTTTTGGTTTAGTTGCCATTTGTCAAATCAAAGTTTTGAGAGTAAAAACTTTAAACTTTTATTGCTGAAATTGCACTGTATTTTTTTTTGTCTGTAGTACCCGAAGTAGAGAGATGTGATTAATAAGATTATGAGACTGTCAATACTCATTTTTAAAAGTGCTTCTGATTGGTATCTTGAAATGTCACCAGTGCGTGACCTTGGTATAAATCCCATTAGATTACAATGGAGACAGACAAAAAAAAATAAAATAAAGAAGCAAAACTTTAATCTAATTTAAATTAGATTGGTGCTAAATATGCAACTGAAGGTTATGGTATTTTCAAACAAAAATAGTCCAGACCCTAAATATGATAGCTTTTTGGCATAGAGCTTGATTGTCAGTTACTATTTGCATTTGTTTTTCTTCCTCAGGATAGAAACAGTTTTTGAATCCTTAACCAGATGGCAAATAGAATTTTGACTTGAATACAAGAAGTACTTTTATTACCTCTAATTGAAGATTTGTAAAACTCACAGAAGAACTCTTTCCAGATAAAATCCTTTCATTTTTCACCATTTTACTGATAAATCCTGACTATGTTAATTCCAAGACTAATAAAATCTGACTAGTACTTTTTAGTATTCTGGTGTATGTATGGTATATATTGGTATTGGTTAGTATTGGTTACTATTTATTTATTATTCATGTCAATATAGTGTTATATATTGTAAGATATGTCATAATAATACAATAATAGATATTCCAATCAGTTTGATCAACTCACTTACTAATAAATTATTAATGACTAAAACTCATTAAATGTGTTATAAACAGTTCTTTAATATACCGGTACTATAAAACTGGTGGTGTACTTAATGTACCCATTGCTGGTATGTAGATTTGTCAGTGGTACTATACAGTGGTATACGTAATGCATCATTATATAGATTTGTGGCAAAACTTTTTTTTCCCCTTTTATTTTTGTGAAATGTAATATCAGCTTTAAAGGGGAAGTCTGTGTGAATTTTTCTGACTTATAAGTTTTTTTTTTACTTTAAACATTAACCCAAGTAAGAAGAAGAGATAGATTTGACATCTGTCTGATTCTAGAGAGCTCTGGCTATGGAATCAGAAACTGTTAACTAATTGCCTACAAAACGGCAATCCAACTGTCCTGAAAAACAAACAAACTGTCCTGAACAAAAGTTTAGTCTAATTCTAATTGGAACTAGATCTCTTTTAATTAAACTTATTTTTTTTTTTGTATCAAAGGTTTTGTTTGGTATATTATATGAAAGTTTATCATACTTACTAGATTTGAAGTATTTGCTTTAAGAGGGTAATCATGAACAGGTAAAATATAAGGTAAATGTACATGTTGAATTGCTTTTGGTACATTTTGTTTTTCTAATTTGTGCATAGATCTTTCTGTTTTCATTCTATGCCTGAAAAATAATAAAAATCAATATCCTATAGGAATGATTTGGTTAATGGAGAAGGAAACATCAAGTAGTGTACAATCAAGTAAATTTTACAATCTGTTTTTTCTTCACAATTTGGGCCAAAATATCGCTTTTTACAGGAGTTAAGTTGAATCCACTTTTTGGTTTGCTAATTTTTGAGAATTTTCACCATGACAAAAGCCAAATTTGGCATAACCTTTGGAATCTTTACAAAACTAAACCATTAATAATTCTATCCAGACATTAGCAGATATTATATAATTTCCCTTTGCCGTACACAGATATAGTTTTCTGTCCTTCATCAATTTCATATTGTATCATTTATAATCCTTCAGTTAATAACAATCATTTATGTATCATTTATGTAAGTATGTGAATCAAGTGATTGTGGTCTAGGTGCATGAGTCACCATATCCTATCTTCAACTATCTACAAATGACAATATTGTGGTGATGTCCACATCATTCTATGTTTAAAAATATTAAAATATAACACTTAACATAACAGATTGTAATGAGTGCGTATAAAAATCACATCCAATACATATAAATGCTATTATGTTTAAAAATGTTTAAAACATTACAGAAAAACAAAATTTTCAAATCAATAAGCTTATCTAACTACCTCATTTCTGTGATTTTGCTTCATTCATAAAATATTTTCAATAGATAAATATCACATAATATAAGTGATCATATCTCCACTGAATAACAGTATGCCTATTTATAATTTATCAATATAATATGTTCATTGAAGGATAACAGGTCAATAAAATATTTCATTAGTCTTGTCCTCAGAGAGATTATGGCTCAAGAGTCACAAAATATATACCATCTACCAAATACCATGAAATTTTCATAAATTTATAAGCTCATTCAGCATTAATTCAACTTATTAATTTGTTATTTTTAGCACAACTTAATTATTTGTTAATATTAGCAAAACTAATGAATTTGGTAATATTTCAAAATGTGGTAACTTTTCAGACAAATTTTTTTATTATTTTCATGAAATAACATTTAATTTCTGTGCAACTTGTAATGACCTATTATATTAATCCCCTAAAAATTCAAGGTTATATCTAGGACCAAGTTGCAACAATAAAGAATATAGATGAACCTGAAGGCAGATCATCGTTTTTAAAAGTGATACACATATAAAAACTAAACTGACTTATATATCAGCTGGCAATGCAGGTATTTAAAAGATTTTATGTACTTCTAAATATTATCTGCTAAATAAGAGAATTAAATAACAATGACCTTATTTCATATAAAGAAGATTATCATGTATAGAGTTAATAACAATAACAATACAATGTTACCTGTATTATATTACATTTAGTTATTATATTATAAATCTTTAATATTTAGTTTAAATGGGAATAGGTAATATTTCATCATACTGTATATATATACATATTACAAATACTTGGTGGGCATACTACTGTGCAGTGGTCTTGGTCTTGCTAATTTAAAGTAGAATTTTCTGTTATTTTGTCAGATCACACTGACCTGTGTTCTGTAATCAGCAGCAAGCCACCGCAAGTCACTATTGACCTTACAAAACAGCCGTCATGATTCTGATTGCCTTCCTTTTTTCAGCTTCAATTTTAAAATATTTCATCTTGTTAGTTTGCATGAAGCAGTCGTAGTAAACTGAAGTCAAGTGAAGTCAGAATTCAGCAGCATAACTGACTAGCTGCTGGAGTTTCAGCCAAGGTGGTCACAGTAATCATAATAACTTGCTTACAGGTCTAATCATATTATATTGACAATGATATTTTATATTGAAATTTCTGGACTATCATCCTTTAAAATGTTAATATATATCAAGTTATGTCAAATGAGGTCAAAAATTTAAAAACATATTACTACAGGTACATCTATCTGTCTTCATTGTGCAGGTATTGGTAAATAGCAACCATACTGCTTGTTGGTGACCTGAATAAGTCCTATGCTTGTGTTTTTGAAAGTCTGACATTGAATCACAAAAAATAACCTCTATTCTCTTACACATGTACAAATCATTTAAGCAGTTAGCCTTTGAAGGATATGAATCAAATGAATTATAAAATGAAATGAGCTCACCTCTTTTTGCGTATTGGTATCACTCGGTTATGTTTATTGTTCATGGTAGTAGATGAGTTAGTTAATAATTTATCACCTAGCCAGTCTTTACTTTATACTAATCAATTTCTTCAAACCATTCCTTGTATAGTTCATTTCTACCTTCAAAATTGATACTGTGTGTTGAGAGGATCCATAAGATTCTGGAATTTAAAAGAGATATGTGGGGTCGTCTAAATAACATCAGAATTCAATTTATGTTTGGCTGTAGGCATATTGCCTATATTCATATTTTTTCAGATAGTCAAAAACTAGTCTGTCCTCAAATCTCTTATCAACATTTTGTCCATGAAATTGTGGAATTTGTAATTCTTATTCATAATCAAATAATGACCTAGCTAGAATCTAAGTATTATATTAATCGAATACAGTTTTGAGTCATCTTGACTGAATGGCCACTACACTACTACTGCATTTCTAATATCTAGTTCTATAGATATGTTTTTAAAATCAGAAAAGTCAAGAAGTAAGGTTAAGACATTACAATTGATTGTCTTGTGATGATTGACAAACGGATGATGACTGATGTCCTTCCATTTTTAAATTGAATAAACGACTTTAGAACACAAAATGTCTATGCATATTGCATTATATTAGTTGATAAAAAGCACCCTTATCAACAATAATAAGCCATGACATATGAATGAATCTTTCTTGTGAAATACTTGCCATTATTAATAAAAATACGTCGTCTGCAATGGTTTTGTTTGTTGATGGCGTCGAGATCAAAGATCACGTGACATAAAATTGATGATACTTCCGGTATCCGTGGTCGCGTAGCAACTATTATTAATTCCCATTTAAAGGGATACATTCATAGATTTATATACATTTCTATACTGTGGCCCCCGACTCGACCCCTCATCTAATGGTTCTTAGAAACGCCACTATTTTAGAACTAGGCCTAGGCTACCTGTATAGATCTGAGTCCCTAAGTCCCTTTTTTCTGCATCAATATTATGGTTATGCCATAGTTAAGCTTAGGCCTATAGTAATGGGTTACATAAATAGACGCCTACAGACTGAAGCATCTATTCCAGCCTCTGATACCTATTTGAACAGAAAAATTTTAAACTGACAGAATCTGGATCTATGATCTGGACATAGGCCGAGCAGCTGTCGCATGAAGCGTTTGAGAATTTTCCCCCGATTTGTACCCTCAGGTTCGTTTGGCTAGCACCGCCTCTATGGAGCTTTGTTCAGACTCTTTAAGTTCAAACATCAGAGTCTGTTCGTTGTGGACTAGGCTACAAAATGTCTGTAAACAAAGCCAATAAGGTTGAGATACAAAATACGACAGCTGCGCCATTATTGACCAATCAAACCTTAGTCTCTGAAACAGGAATTGTTTTTGATGTTCACATTTCACCGTCGAAATTTGAGCCTTCAAATACATGTGTGTCCGGAATTATCCACGTTAGAAAGTGAAACAGTCGAGTCGTCTTTTCTTGAGACACTGCCATTTATTGAAAATAGCCTACATCTATAAAAATAGAAAAAGAAATTCCCAGTTTGAGATATTTTTGAAGGAATTACGCGATTTTCGTATATTTCTAGTACTTCTGAAGACAATTTACATAGGCTGCATTCAAGACTTTGAAAATGTCGCCTCTTTAAATTTGTTAGAAATGAAGTGGTGGTTACAAAACCATTTTCTAGAGAGGAAAAATGTCCTCCAGTTTACTTGAAGTTGACATTGCTTTGGCCACAATACTGTGTTATAATTACTGCAAGACAAAATACTTATGAGCAATTTACTGATGACAAGATTTCTTGTGACCACCGTGTATACAATCGTCTATAGAATCAAACACGATAGCCTAATGATTGGTATAAAGAATGGACATGTAACCAAATAAAAGAAACATACGATTTAACACCAAGATTTTTAATATTCATATACAATAGTCATAAACAATAAAATAAAACAAGAAATAAGACTGGAATTGTAAATTAGTCGTTCAATCATGTATAGTTCCAGTAACAGTCAATCATGTATCCTTCCTTCCCACAATCATGCACCGTTATAGTAACAGTCAATCATGTATCGTGCCAGTAACAGACAATAATGTATAGTTCCAGTAATAAACAATAGTTATAATAATAGACAATCGTGTATCCTTCCAGTAACAAACAATCATGTATCCTTCCATTGACATAAGCCCACAATCATGCACCGTTACAATAACAGACAATGATGTGTCGTTCCAGGTATAGTTCCAGTAACAACCAATCATGTATCCTTTAAGTAACAACCAATCATATATCCTTCCATTGACAAACAATGATACATCGTTACAGTAACAGTCAATCATGTATCGTTCCAGTAACAGACAATAATGTATCGTTCCGGGTATAGTTCCAGTAACAACCAATCATGTATCCTTTAAGTAACAACCAATCATATATCCTTCCATTGACAAACAATCATGCATCGTTACAGTAACAGTCAATCATGTATCGTTCCAGTAACAGACAATAATGTATCGTTCCAGGTATAGTTCCAGTAACAACCAATCATGTATCCTTTAAGTAATAACCAATCATGTATCCTTCCATTGACATAGGCCCACAATCACGCATCGTTACAGTAACAGACAAGTATTTATCGTTCCAGTAACAGACAAGCATGTATCGTGCCAGTAACAGGCGATCATTTATATAGTTCAAATAACAGATAAACATATATATATTATTCATTTTGACTTGAAAAACATCTCAAACAATAACAGGGAACAATGGCTATTCTTTTTATTCCTATTTATCTATAAGAACTAATCAGAATTAATACAGGTTGTTTGTAAACAACGATGAATAAATCAAATGAATAATTTACAATCAATTTATTTTCTGCTGGAAAACAAACTATACTGTTGTCTTCTATTCCGAAATTTGCCGTATATCTGGCCTCCGATTAGCTCGACCAATCTGGTCCTATACTAATTCCTGGGATCCCATTCGTGCGGGCCTCAGATACTTATATTGACAAAGCACAAATCAGAAGAAGAAACGTTGACTTTTGTACACATTTAAAACAACGATTTCTCATTATTTCCGGATATTTTTCCATATGGTAACACATCTTTACTACTATTACAATATCCAATTGGAATAAAAAACTAGAAATGAGAAAAAAAACTTTCGTGATTTATTTTTAACCGATATGACCAATTACATTAAACCTATTATTAGGCTCTTGTAATCAATTTACTGTTGCTATATTACTGCACGACAAAATTAACTGATGACAAGATGTTTTGAGACTACTATATTACTGTGAACAAAGAGAGATATAATGATAGAACATGTAACAATCTAATGCCAAGATTTTTAATATTCATTTAGAGTAATCATAAACAATAAAAAAAAACAAGAAAAAAAGGCTGAAATTGTAAAAAGAATGAAACACAATTTATCAACAGATAAAGCAATGGTTGTCCAATCTATTTCCTGGAACATCATTATAGCATCAACTTTATTCTTCGCTTTCTTTTTCATGATTCGTGCCAGAAACAGGAGGTATGGTGGTATTGGTCTTTCTGAAGATCTGTTATCAACTCTGATGACATAGACTGTTAGAAGTACCGATGCCGTACTAAGCAGTAACTGGACTGACAAGTAAATAGTAATTAATGGTATACTAGTAGATGTGGTAGGTAACATACCACTAACAACACTAATAAATACTGCCAATGACAATAGTACTGTTAAAACATAGCTTAACTTCTCTCCCGAATTCGTTGGTACTACAAAAACTGCTACATTTAAGAAAGATAACACTATTACAGGTAAGAATACGTTTAAAAGCATAAATGTTGATCTGCGTTTTAATGTTATTGTTACCACAAGGCGTTGTCTTGATAGAGATTTGGATGATAGTTCTTCACCTTCTAAACGAACTACATCCCATTCTCCATTTTCTTGCAATATTTTCAGATCAGGCTGATTCTCAAAATACAGTGTCAACTGATCTGTCTGAAAATCAATGGGTAGGATGTAGAATTCACATGTCTGTTCATCGAACGGAAAGTTTGTCATATCTAACTGGCAATAAATAGTAAAGTAGGTCGCTGGGAGCCATTCTGCTTTGCCTTCATAACTCATAAGGTAAGGGTGTGTTTCATCAGAAAAGATAGATCTTTTATTCATGGAGTTTAACGTCATCAATTTTGGTGTCCATCTTCTAGAATCGGGAATGGTGATATATTCAATGCCGTAGTCATCTCTATCCCATTGAAGAAGTTCATCTATCCACATGAGTTTAAGGACAATGCTCAAGGACACAGTTTGTAAGACATCGTTAACGTCGGTAACTCCCTCTATAGTACAACTTAAACTAATGTTCATGGCTTCAGATTGATTCCTGATGGGTCTTATATCGCTACTATAGTTAGCTAACAATTTCTCCTGCAATTCTACAATGTTCGAGTACGATGAAATTGAATGAGCAGAAACTGGAGCTGCAGCGGTCAATAGAACCATAAGCAAGGGTATTCTTCCCATTGTCAACATCGTTTTTCTTTTTAGCTGTAGTTATTCTAAACGTTATAATAACAGATGGTTTATCAGAAGTCTTTAAATTCCTTCACAATCGTAAATGTAAAGAATGGCACAATCATCATATTTATATCACATAATCATATTATACTAGTAATTTGATAAAAACCTATCATATATGGTTGTAGATGAATAGGTTCGAAAAGAGTAAATCATTGATGGTTCTAGTAACAGAAAAATCATTAATGGTTCTAGTAACGAACAATCATTAATGGTTCGACTAACAGACAATCATTGATGGTGCTAGTAACAGTCGATCATTGATGGTGCTAGCAACATTCGATCATCTATAATTCCAGTAACACATAAAAATAATCATTAATGGTTTCAGTAACAACCAATCTTGTATAGTTCCAGTAGCAGCCAATCTTGTATAGTTCCAGTAGCAGCCAATCTTGTATAGTTCCAGTAACAGCCAATCAAATATTTATACAGTAAAAGACAATTATGTATCGTTCCAGAAACAAACAATCATGTATCGTTCCAGTAACAAACAATCATGTATCGTTCCAGAAACAAACAATCATGTATCGTTCCAGTAACAAACAATCATGTATCGTTCCAGTAACAGACAATCATGTATAGTTCCAGTAACAGACAATCATGTATGGTTCCAGTAACAGACAATCATGTATAGTTTCAGAAACAAGCGTGTGTATCGCTCCAGTATCAAGTAAACCAATAAATACAAGTAACTGAAGAAAATACATATCAATAGCATGGATCTATAATTATGAAATAATTATAAATACATTGTTCGAACTGTAATGAATCAGGTTCATATCATTCATTCCGACCATTAATAAATCTCGAAATATATAGAAAATAATGCCGATTCTCTTGGTTCCCATTTTATCAATATGAACTAATCAAATTCAATAAAGGTTTAGCGTGATTGTACACAACGATAAATAACACAATTTAACCATTACCTCATTTGCTGATTATAAACAAATTATACTGAAGAGTCTTATAGTCCGAAACTTGACGTATCTCTGGTCTTTAATGTTTACATGTAAATATCGTAGGCCTTATTGGCGTACAGATAGGAGAATAAAACTGGGCCCTGTGAGGTACAGGCTGTGCATGTTAAATATCCCTAGAGTTGTTAATTGAAAAAAGAATATGCTAATGCCAATTTCCTAGCAAAATCTCCCTCATTACATCACACGTCTTAGTGCCAAACAATGTGCACAGAGAAAGACGTATAACATTCATTTCATATTCTGATATCCATAAGGAAAAGTGACTTTCAAACAACTATTTCAGTTATAATTTCCGATGTTTTTTTTTTTCTTATGACCATAAAAATGTCAAGAAATTCAATGGGAATCGAACAATAAATTAACAAGTGGTTGCCAAGCAGGATACGCCCACTTTAATGATACACTTTCAGTATATCAAAGGCGGTCGCCAGTGTCAAATCATACTAAAAATCTTAATTTGTGCAAGATAGTGTTGATTTAATCAAAACACAAAATTTAATAAAATTCTGACATAAACCGTCACCTCAATCGCGTTCACAAGTCAATAAATATTGATGCGCTTTTACTTGGGCAATAACTCAATTTCCGTTGATCGAAAAATCGTCAAATTCAAACTTGTCTAAGATCTCATCATTATAAATGATCACACCAAATTTCATTTAAATCGGATGGAAATTGTAGTCTTTATTCTGTTCACAAAACAAATTTTGACGCGTTTTTCCAAATCAAGAGGAATAACTCAAAAACCGTTCATCGAAAGATCGACAAATTCGAACTTGTCCAAGATCTCGTCAATATAAATGATCACACCAATTTTCATTAAAATCAGATAAAAACCGTAGCCTCTATTGTGTTCACAATCCAATTGTGGACTGACGGACGGACGGACAGACAAGGGCAACGACAATATACGACCAAATTATAATGTGGGCGTATAAAAAACACATAGGTAAGATTTTGGTTAAGTATCATGAATGTTTTTTTTTTATTATTCGTATAAAAATCAGTGTCCATTATCTAATGTAAATACTGTTTCTGTATAATTATTTTGTATTTGAATCACAGTAATGATTTAATGTAACTCAAATAGGATACAAATAATAAGTGATCGAGAGAAAAAACAACACGGCATGAGAAGGGGATCTCTGCACCTATTTCTAAAACGGAAGGAGCCAACACTTAAGTAAGATCTAAGACAATGTCAAATCACGACCAAATCAATGATATCAATATCATACATTTTTATTTCAATCTAAATTTAAATCCATTATGAACATTTTACTTAGTCTGCATAACGCCGCGAATAGACGAGGCACTGTGTTCGGTGCGGTGTACGGTTTGGTCTCCGAAATGTGAACATAAGTGCAAGTGGTGACAAAAACGCGTTTTTTTTTTTCGGTCTTTAACCGATGTTTATAAATTTGTTGATTATTCAAAAGGTGAGTTAGTGTTACAAATAGTATAGTTTGTGGTAATTATAGACCTTCGAAATTAAGTTCTTTGGAACTGTTTTACATCGTACGTTTTCGACCGATTTGAATCTGGACTGGGAATTTATACTTTGATATTTTATTTATTCCACAGCCGACAGGAGAGCTAATTGGAGGGTAGGATTTTTTCCAGACAAGCCCATGATTAGAAACCTATATATCTCTTTACAGTAATAGAAAATTTGATTATAGTAGAACTTTACAAAGAATAATATTTGAGTCAACTGAATTAGACAATTAAATATTTACATATCGATTTTCATCAGACTTAATATTAGTGTATGTATATATTAATTACAGTTCGGCACGAATAAAAAATATTCTATTTACCAGAGAGGCGTCGACCTTATTCTAAGTTCTATAGACTGATATGGAAAAAAGGGGTCTGTGTCATATTGCTAGTCGTCAGTCCAGTTAGGTTCGATATGTGTTATCTTTGGCAATAAAGGGATGCAATACGAGGTAGCTAGATCAAACCTATTATGAGGATTTCGTTTTAAACCCTTAAACGAAGATATATCAGCTTTCGAAATAGGCTACATTTTATTCGATTGAAAAAAAACCAACATGAAACAAAATTGATGAAAAAGCATCATTTTGCAAAACATGAACTTTTTTTTTTTATCTTTAGAGACATTTTTAATTTTACTTTGATTTATTTAATTGTAGACGAATCGTAAGATTATCCTAAAGCAGATACGGGTTCAGTTTTAAAGGGATTGTGAAGAATTTAGAAAATCACTTCACTATCCCTTTAATGATGACAAATCATTAGAAGTGCTTACAATGGAATAATCTAGCGAGAAATTTCTGGCTATATGTAAATAATATATAATGCTAGAATTATAAATGCTTTGATGATGACTTTTTAGGCACTAGACTAAAATAAAAAATGTGATGAGTAAATAATAATAATAATTAAGGATCAATATATTTTTAGACACTTGTTCATTGAATCATCTAAATCAACAGAGGCTTGTCCTTTATTCTTCAAATACATCCTACGCTTCTTTTCAATCTAGTCTGCACAGGTTGAAAATATAAAATCGAATAAAAGTTGGCTAAAGACACTATTTGGAATCTTCACGAAGTTATTGGATTTTGATTACTGAGTTATATTCTGTAATCAACTACATCTATTGAGATGTTATAAACAAAACTCACTATCAACTACCACAAAGTTATTAGGATTTGATTACTGTGTTGTATTCGGTAATCAACTACATCTATTGAGATGTTATAAACAAAACTCACTATCAACTACCACAAAGTTATTGGATTTTGATTACTGAGTTATATTCGGTAATCAACTACATCTATTGAGATGTTATAAACAAAACTCACTATCAATTACCACAAAGTTATTGGATTTTGATTACTTAGTTATATTCGGTAATCAACTACATCTATTGAGATGGTATAAACAAAACTCACTATCAATTACCACAAAGTTATTGGATTTTGATTACTGAGTTATATTCGGTAATCAACTACATCTATTGAGATGGTATAAACAAAACTCACTATCAATTACCACAAAGTTATTGGATTTTGATTACTGAGTTATATTCGGAAATCAACTACATCTATTGAGATGTTATAAACAAAACTCACTATCAACTACCACAAAGTTATTAGGATTTGATTACTGTGTTGTATTCGGTAATCAACTACATCTATTGAGATGTTATAAACAAGACTCACTATCAACTACCACAATGTTATTGGGATTTGATTACTGTGTTGTATTCGGTAATCAACTACATCTATTGAGATGTTATAAACAAGACTCACTATCAACTACCACAATGTTATTGGGATTTGATTACTGAGTTATATTCTGCAATCAACTAAATCTATTGAGATATTTTAAACAAAATTCACTATCAATTACCACAAAGTTATTGGGATTTGATTACTGAGTTGTATTCTGTAATCAACTAAATTTATTGAGATATTTTAAACAAAACTCACTATCAATTTCCACAAAGTTATTGGGATTTGATTACTGAGTTGTATTCTGTAATCAACTACATCTATTGAGATATTTTAAACAAAACTCACTATCAATTACCACAAAGTTATTGGGATTTGATTACTGAGTTGCATTCTGTAATCAACTAAATCTATTGAAATATTTTAAACAAAACTCACTATCAATTACCACAAAGTTATTGGGATTTGATTACTTTACAGTTGAGATGAATTCTGTAATTAACTGAATATATTGAGAAGATTTACAAATAGCTCATTATCAATTTTGACCATTTCAATTTCCTATCTGCAACACCATGCAGTGTGAAATGTAGGAAATTTGCCACGACAGCGGCATTAGTCTACTCTTTTTCAATTTCCAACTGTTGATAATTTTTGAAAAAATGAAATACCATAAAATAGTGTGAATCGTTTTTATTTATGTATATATATGACAATCTAATGCTACAATTTCAGATTATTATAGATTATATTTGATAATCATCTTTCCATTCTTTCTTTTCACCATATCTATTGGGTCTTTCATAGTCTATTCCAGGTATATAGTGAGGTTTGAAGGTGTTTTTCTCACTTATTATCAGTTTATTACTTCTTAAAGCTGATAGGAACACTTCCATCTACAATGAATATACGTAAATTTCAAATGCCTATTTTTAAATAATTTCAAGTAATTCCAATGATGCTTAACATAGATCAATAGTTTAAACAAAAGTGTAATTGTGAAAATATAATTTATGTAAAAGACAGTCAAATAATAAAACCAAGCATCTGGCCTCAAATTTTCACTTTTGCAAATTGTTATATATCCCACCATATATGGAGTGCCTTCAAATTAAAAAAACCTAGTTTTCCCATAGCAAGTAATGCAAGCCAAAACTTTCAGTCATGGAAATATTTTCAAATAAGATTACAATTTCATTTTATTATTATTTTTTGGTCTCCATTGTAATCTAACAAAATTTATACCAAGGTAGTGTATCGGTGATGCTACAAAGTATATATTTCACGTGCCACTCTCCCACCAATCAGAATCTCTTTTACAAGTCAGTCTCATAGTCTCATTGATCATATTGCTCTACTTTGAGTTCTGCTATCCCACAATTCATAGGCACCTATTCTGCATGATGCAGTGTGATTGTGGTTGAAATGTATGTACACAGTATACCAAAAAATAACGAAAAGAAATTGTAATCTAATTTTAGTTAAGCCCTGAATACTGTAGAATATCCACATTTCAACATCCTTTAACAGTTAGAAATTATTCAAGTAGTAGGAAATGAAACTCTATTTCATTCTAATTAGATATGACTATAAAATTCAGGCCTATTGCTATGATGTTGAAATATTTAAAACTCACTCTTTCTGACTGTCGATCAGCAATTTGAAATTGATATTTGACTCGTGTTATACCAGCCTGTAAACAACGATGAGCTAATATTCGTCCTAAATTCAGAGCTGCTGATTTATCATTACAACTGAAATTAGATAGAGTAAGATGATATATAGTAAAAACCAAAACTCTAAGATATTTTGAGGAACCAACTTAGTTTTAAATTTTTGAAAATTGTCTGAGCCATGAAATTCTATAAAAGATTGTATCTCCTGTGTATAACCATACTTAACTTTGCCAGTAATTCTTGGAAAATTCACAAATCATCATCTCATTGATGTATAGAATTGGCAATTTATTTCAAGGACACTTATGAATAAACTTATTTCTACACTCTTACAAACCTGTGTAAATGTGCTTTGATAGCCTTTTCTTTAGTAGATGCAGAGACTACTACCTTGCCAGAATTATGTATGATTTCAGCAATTATATTTCTCGCAGAGATATCAAACTTTATCCTGAAATTTACGTAAATCTTCCTTTTAAAGTATATAGAAAATATGACATACAAGAAAGAGTTAAAGAGAGATGTTTGAAAACTTGTTTATGTGTATCAGGGACATTGAAGGCATCAATTGCACCACTCCAATTTTCAGTCAGATGTCTGTGGTTCCTGAGACTCCACAAAAAAAAAAGAGTTTGATCACAAAATATGCTATCACATATCAAGATCCTTTGCAACTAGTGACGGCATCAAATACCTAGTTTTAATAGTGGAATTGCAGGAACCACATAAGTCTGATTGAAAATCCGAGTGTCCCTGATACGCATTAAAAATTTAGAAAACCTCTTTACAATCCCTTTAAAAGAGTTTGATTCTCTATGTATGCACATATATGTGCCTTGGTTTCAACATTTAATTTTACCAAAAGTTTTACAAGTCTTCAAAATAAAACCCTTGGTCTAGACATCAACTATTTCCTCACTAATAAGCAATGTGCTTTCTATTTCATTCAATTGATCAACTGTGCATAAAATCAAACAAACAAAATAAATGTTTATGTGGTAGAAAAGAAAATCATTTTGTTTAGAAAAAAACTACCTGTACAGAAAATAATACACATCAAGCAAACGTTAAAGGAGATAAAACATTCCATCTTTAAAACATTTATCTTACTTGTGATGATAAGTTCTACTGGGATTCTGTAGTTGCCATCCTAGTGGTTTAGGAGCAATTCCCGCTTGTTCTAAACATCTACAAACAACGATTTTCATTAATTTTTTACAACTGTATTTTATTGACACTAGTAAGGCAATAGGCCTCCCAACCCAACATATGGTTGTAAGTTGTATCACAATATATCTTGGCATTAGGCTTGACAGACTCAAAAGGACAGGTTCGCCATTTCTTAGCAGTGAACACTATTTCTGATTAGCTTAGCTAAAAAAATTTAGACTCAAAGGGACAGGTTAGCCATTTCTGAGCAGTGAACACTATTTTTGATTAGCTTAGCTTAAAAAATTCCTGTTCCTGAGACTGAGGTACGATTGTTCAAACAGATAGCGATAGCGAACCTTTCTTTTTAAGGAGAAAATACCCGTACATAATCATTAGTTTAAATTGTAATCGGTGAAAGCTTACAGTGATAAATGAAATGAAATGAAATTGAAATTGTTCTACACTTATTTCCTGATGGCCATCAGTTATTTGATTGCCTGTCTCAGGCCATCAACAATTTGATTTGCTCTTGTGAGCTATAGACAATCGTTACAGAGTACTTGTTGACTGTGAATCAAAGTAAAAGTCACAGTCCATAACTCCATAACAATTAATTACCTTGGGTTTCTGTTAATATACTGTGGGTTGACTTTAAAATCTTTATTTGGACTATCACTGTGATTGATGTTTGAAGTTGAAAAGGCTGCAAAAGAAAAAAAAAACAAGTAATTTGCTAATAATGCTGAAGTAAGTTCTAATAGCCTTAATCTAGTCAGAGACACAGACAGTACTGCCATTTATCATCTGGCTTACCAGCTAATACTAATAAAGCTCTTAATAAAGCTTCCTAGGTCAGTGCATCTAGTTGCCATTTACATCCGATTTTCATGGAATACTTATCAAAGTTAAAGAGTTACTAAAGTTGGCAAAACTGAGACACCATTAAAATTATCGCCAAGAATATAATTTGTACCTTTGCTAATCGTAAGTAAATTTTGTTTAGGTGCAGGTCGAGGAAAACAAGACAGTGCCCAAAACTCTAATGAAGCAGGATTGACGCATCTCAGGAAACCTATGGCACTCATGACATTGGAAACTGCACACTTGTCTTTATTTTATTTATTTAGCCAAGTCAGTGCAGTTGCCTCCCTTTAAACGGTTGGCTTGAAAATCGAGTCAAAAATTATAAACAAGAGTTAACTCCCATTAAGCACAAAACTGAAGTTGTGAAAGTTTGAAGAAGCAACTGAAAACAGACTGTGAAACTGAAGGCTCTAAATGTGAAGTATCAAAGCCATCCAAAAGGACCAAACTTGCAGGTGATTAACAAATTATTTTTCTGTTTTAAAATCTGAGTTTGTTTAATCACCGTTGTAGGTCAAAATCAAAATTGACAGACATCAACTTTGAACTGTCCCGTCAGATATTATCATCACTGACATCAGTGTCACCGTTAATTCAATCATCGACTATATCTAATAAGCTTAAGTATGACAATATTGTTGACAATTATCTAAACCACACAGGTACAGTGTTTATTTGCTACACAAAATGTAAATCAGACCACGGTCGCTACAGGATTAATTGAAATGGTGCTTGGAACAGTTTCATGTGAGTCATTTCAATTGTGTGAGTCGATGTTATAAACTGAAAAGATGTTTATTGTTTTTCTTCAAAATGGCTACGTCAGTCACCAAACTGTCTGAAAATTGATACCATATGGTTACACAGTAAAATAAATTCATATCTGGTTGTGTAATATAAATGTAGGGTCATTTGTGAGGACATTTTACCTGGAGAGCTAAAATTGACAAAATCTTGGCATATGAACATGTTTTCTAAAAACCTTGCAAATGTTAATTTTTGTGTTTGTGTGTAGGACAGCGTGAACAAGCTCATCTTGTAAAAAATATGCCATTTTGGCAAAACAGTCATGAAGACATCTTATTTTATTCCAAGGACATCAAAATAAGTTTCTGGTGTTGGCAAATTTGAGTACCGGTATCTCAATTGTTTCACATATGTCACCAGCCTCACAGCATCTGCCTTTGAGACTTTCATGTGAGTTCTATAAGTCATCATTAGAAAGTTTAAAATGGGACATGGGGAAAATGTCTGGATGGTTTCATGGTTTCCATCTTGAAATATGAAGCTCGGACAAAATCTACTGCAAATGGTAGAATCACCACCATTCATGAACAGAAGGCCTATCTGATTGTAATTGTATAAAGTACTGAGACTTGAGACTTGTTGCTTTTTTTAAGAACGTCTCTTCTTCCCTGTTAAAAAGTCAACTATCCAAAAATGGCCAACCAGACCATTGACAAGGATTACTGATCTATTTTTGATAAATTGAATAGAAAAAGAACATGAACGACTGGCTGTTATCTGATTAAAGGGAACACCTGTTGTTTAAATGATTATTAATCTCTCTTAAATTTGTGATTGTCAATGCTTGTCAATAGTATATCCTGGTAGGTTTTAATATAAAACATAAGACTGTCAGGTTATTGAAACAATATGCAATTATAGTCAGGTAACTGTAATTATATATTTTCATATGTTTAACACTAAGTTTCTGATGTTTTTTTTTATTACTAGGTGAAGTTGTTGTGTCTGACACTCTGACCATGATGCAGTATGCAGCAATTCTTTGCTACATGTAGAGTTCTGATCAGATATTCAGCATCTTTTGTGGTAATACAAATAGTACACATGCACTGTCAATATACTCTTCCATGAATATTGTCAAATGCAGAGGCTGCATGTTTTAAAGGGACATGTGCATCATTTTTTGATTGTCAGAATTTTGTGTCAGATAAGTTTAAGATCTGTTCAAGATAGTTAATTTTCTTATTGAATTGGTCTTGATCATTACTCTACTGTTATTCAAAGATCAAACTATTTTCATAGCAATAATTTTTAGGGTTGATTTGAGTCATGAATTTATCACAACATTGATCAACATGCTCCAAAGATCTCAACTGTTTTATAAATGTTGATTGAATGAAATAGATTTGGAAAAGTAACTGATTCTCTTCTCAAAAAATGAAGTTTTGATTTGATATATATTTTTTATTCTACTTTGTCTCATACCTTGACTGCAATGGCCACTATTCTTGTATTACTAAGTTTGTAAATGCAGTGGCTTGATTGGATTGTATGCTATCAAATACAGTCAATCAGAGCTCTACAGAGAGTCTGTAAACAATAAGCCATAATGTTTCTGTACGAAATAGACTTCTGTTGATTTAGATATGATTTCAGCTCTGCACTCAGTGTTCTTTTATAAAAGTCTATAGATATATGCTTTCTGTCACCTTTCATTACTAATTAGAAACTAAAAATGCAAATTACTTTTGTCACATCAGAATTGATAAGGTACCGGTACTGTAATATGATTGAAATAGGTGTTGAAATCTACAGATATATGTATGTCAGTACAAGTTTATTGCCATTTAAGTATTTAATAGGTATAATAGGTATATTTAACATGGTTAAAGGTGCGTTCTGTTTTTTTTTTAGAAGATCTAACTTCTTTTTGATATCTATACACCAAAGTCCAAACCAGAGTCACATAGATCGTTTGAGCCCAAATGTAGAAGGACAATGTCCATGTTCTTAAAATGTATTTTGCTTCTCCTAAGCAAACGACCATGGGATTCCGATTTGACACAAAGGCCGCCATAATCGAACATGTGTACTGAACACAAACAGGGATCTAGACTTGAAGTTATGAAGTTCTTCATTTCCCTTAACAAATGTATCTAGTCGTTTAATATTCTATAAACTATTTTTAGTTTTAATGTTCATTACTTCATTATGCTTTTTGGTAGGTGCAAGAAAACTACTGTACCTGGTACTTATTTAAGCAAAATATTGTAGAGAAATATGTCTCTTTCTTATTCTGAATATTTCAACTAAAAAAAAACCAAGACATTACTAGTATAAAGCAAAGCATCAAATCTACCTCAAATTGCTTAATTTACAATTAGTAAGCTAATGCTCTGTTTTTAATTAACCCTTTTTAAAGAAATTCAGTTTGATCAAATAGAGGTTACACACATATTTTAGAAATAGTTTCAACTATAATTAAAATTTTTCATGCTGCCTCTAGTTTAAACAATGTTTAATGTCAACTTAATTTTTTTTTGTCTGACATGTAAAGTAGATCATTCATTTAATTATGTGGGAATATTATTAACATATATCGATTTAATATTAATTACAGTTGTAAAAAGTATGAATAATGCATAGTTAAAGCTGAGAAGCCTACAGAGATATTCATCAGAAAAGATGACCAGTAAAATTGCACGAGCACTGCTGGACAGAAATACTTTTTCTTATACAGCTGTTCCATTAAAAACTGATCGCAGTCGAAAATATCTCAAAAATGGTGAGTACTCTATTAACTTACTAAACAACAGAAGCTGTGCAGACTTGTAAAGGTACAGGCATATGAGTGATCTTGGTCTGAGAAGTTTGTCCCTGACTCAAATCTTGAGTAAAAGCTCATGTGTGCCCGTGCTTCCACGACAAGATTATTGCGTCACCTACAAGATTTATCAATTGCATGCTCTGCACATGATTATCGACATTGTGGAAATCGACTGACTGGAGATTTTTGTCTCCTTGTGTGCCCGTGCCAGTTGTAGAAACTCAAGACAAGACTCTAATCAGTCTCTGACCAAGTCCGCTTGTGTGCCCGCACTTTTAGATTCATACAAATTAAGTGTGGCACTTTTTGAATTTCCATCATTTTAATTGTCAACTTATTTGGCTAGAGTTGTTGATATAACTTCGAAATGACTGACTGTAGCTACATTTTCTACCTTTTTTCATACCTTAGTTTTTTATATTCAAAACTAAGCACTTCCTATGTTAACTCCACCTTATTTTTTTATTTATTTATACTCTTTTATTCCTCCCAAAGTTAGATTACATATCTACATATCGATTAAATAGAATTACAATAAATATAGATAAATATACATAGAATTATAAACAGATAATTGTGAATAAAATGGGAACAAAAAATCAGAGGTGACAGATGAACGAATTCAATGATCCATGTCCTGTAACTGAGTTTTAACTAGAAAAATCTGACTGTTAATTTTTTAACACCAAAACTATTTAAAAAGTTTAGGTAAAATGTATAATTTAGAAATATTTCCAGGTAAATTCATATTGATTCAAATCTTTGAAAATGCAATATATGTGTTTTAATACCAATTTGAAGTTCTGAATCAGTAAGGATTGTGGGTGTGAATTTAAGAATCTCTACCAAGAAGTTTGTTATACAATATATACAATATATATACTGCTTTATTGACATCTTGTTCAGTTGAAAATTGTCTACTATAGAAGAATACATTAAGCCACATTTATCACATAAAATATCAGCACCTGTTTAATTGCTCACCATTCAGCATATCTTAATAAATAACTTGCTGTGATTCAAGTTAAATACAGGATGGGGTTCTAGACTACTGTGGAATTGTCTGAAAGAAAATACTAAAATCAGGGTTACTGTTTACTCTATTCACACATGACAATTTCTCATACGAGTGGAAAGCTAAGCATTTCTTTGGAAAAACATTGGTTTCTATAGTCTAATAACCTAGAAACAAGCAAATTACGACCCCAAACAAGTTGCCCTAAGTACAATTATACTTGTTTGCCTATATAAGAGTTAATTGTGGTCATTACATGCCATTATATTTTTCTGGATGTGTTCTGATTTTTTATGGCAATAATAATTTGCAGGCAAAGTTTTGGCTTCTCTGGTTTAAAATTGGACCACAATTGACATGCAGAGCCTTAGTAAAACTACACTGCTTGACAAGCTTCATTCCATAGCCATTCACTCTACATTTTATAAGGTTTGTTACACCAGTACGCAGGCAGCATGCAGCAGTAGTTCTGCCACATGAATTTTAGTAGAGAGTAATACCAACATATTTCACAGTATTGAGAACAGGGTATCCATTCATTTTGCTACCTAATTCCATCCTAGATGAAAAGAAAACTTTGCAATTGCAATTAAAGCTAATTTATTTCATTTTTCTCCTATTTGGAATATTTTTTTTTATCTGAACTTGTCTTTAAAACTATGCCTTCCTTAGGAACACAAGAATTTGTAATTCTGAAGTTCATTTCACATCTTATAATTAATTTGAAATGAAATTTATTTGTAGGCTAATATTTGTAACACAATTTTATTTAATTGATTCAGAATTAATTTCTTTTTCATTTGAAATTTATTTTTCATTTGAAATTTATTTATGAAGAGAATTAATAATATTAACAAATTATAACATGATGTAGACAATTTCCTTTGATCTTTTTGATGTATAAACAAGTGGGCGGTACTTATCCATTGTATAAAACGTTTAAAGCAAAGTTTTGTAAATGTATCAAGAGAAGAGTGCCTATAGTTGTCTGCAAAGATCATCACTGACATATTAGCCCCACCCCCAGCATGTGCTGCAACAAACAAAACACAATAAATTGTATTCATATCAGCATTGTGTACATAATGAATCATGTATAGTTGGTCACCAATACCATGCAAAGCTCCCATATTAAAAATTGTTTCCTTTTACAATCTTTCATATTGCCTTCTTATGTCTGAACGGCATCATCTTCCACATTGACCAATTCTTGAGACAAAAATACTGTCAGAAAATAAAGACATATTTAGATAATGTAATGTAAACAAACACATGATTATGATTTTACAAACACCACTGGCTTCTATATCAAAATACAGTATTCAATGCAGGTGCAATTTTTATTACAATTTGGTAATCATTTTATGAAGTAATATTACTGTATTGATTTCAATCTTGACTGAAATGCATTCTTTATGAAAAGAATTAGAATCAATATATCTTAATTTCATTTCACTAGAATATTTTATATTATTATATACATATGGTAGATTCTGAAGTTCAGCTATATCTTATCATGTTTCTTATCAGGCAATAGAATTTATTTGTCTAATTTGATGTCAAGCTTGGTAGGTCTCTGAAGAAGGTTCTCTACATTCTATTGCAATTAAAAGAATACTACTCTTAGAATGGAAATGAAATTTAAAGTCTCAAACTTGTTCAATAAGAGTATAAAATATTCATCATTTGGACTTACCAGGTGCTATGACTAAAGAATAGAATCTCTATATTTCTAAGCATATTTTAAAATTACTTAGTTTATAATGAATTATTACAATGTTTTATTGATTTATTGGATTATAAAGGGATTCTTTTGTATAGTTATGACACCAGGTAATCCCACTGATGAAGAAAGACTCAAAGGTAGTATACCTTTAAAAGCCATTTAAGACATTAATGGCCAGGGCAATATCTTAAAATGTGCATTAAAAACTGCATATATCAAATTTAAGCTGAACAAAATTTATTTAAACATACATACTAATTTTTGTCCAAATTGGATCTGATCTAGAGAATAATCTATTGTACATTCAAAAGTCAATTTTGTCTAAAAGACACTTACCACAAATATATCATGGAAAAAATCATGACAGTCAATTTGAGTAGAAAAGAATATATGCTAAATTTTGTAGAAATCAGATCAAGATTGTATCTGGTAGCCTTTGTGGTCATATCAATAAAATGAAATATACTTAATGCACAGAAATAAAAAATAATACATTTTTACAATACAATTTTACATATATTGTATGAAATTGGGCAATTTCACTACTTCTGATTCATTGTTTTAAATGTAGTCGTATATTGTCGTCGCCCGGTCCATCTGTCTGTTTGTCCATAATTTGGCTTGTGAACATAATAGAGATACAGTTATTGCCCTTGACTTAGTAAAAACGCGTCAAAATTCATTTGTGAACACTATGTAGAAAATAGTTTTTATCTGATTTATCTGAAATTTGGTGTTAAGAGTGAAATTTTGGTGTGATTATTTACATGTATAACAATGAGATCTTGGCCAAGTTTGAATTTGACAATGTTTTTTTGAGTTATTGTCTGTGAATTAGGAAAAAACGCGTCAAAATTTGTTTTTTATCACAATAGAAAATAAGTTTTTATCTGATTATCTGATACACAATTATGTTTAATGTGGCATGTGAACATGATAGTAGTGACAGTTTAAATCAATATTTTATGAAATTTTGAAATGATTGTTTAAATGAACAATTTAACGCAGATTGATTACTGCCCTTTATATACTGAAAAGTTATCAGGGCTGTGGGCGTATCTCGCTATGCAACCAGTTGTTATTGATGTTTCTATTCAATAATGTATGGACCATTATTGACATAGAAGCACAGCTGGTCGTAAGAAGAACATTATATATATATAATAGCATTTCGTTAGATATAGTTCTGATTTACTTAGTAATAATATAGGTAGGCATAGTCATTTCTTGTATTAAAACAACATGGCTCATAGCATAATTATTATTTACAAAGTACATACTTGATATCTTTGATTTATGAACGAATTGTGCTTTTTATTTAGAAATTTGTTTGAATTATGGAAAAATTGATACATAATATTGACCATACTATAATATATTTGAATTGTTGATATATTAAAGAAATGGCTAGGTAACAAAACAGAATTAGCAGTTTGAAGCAGCTCTAAGGGTAAAGTTTGAGTTTGCTTTAAATTAAAAGTTTTGAAACTGTTGTATTTGAAATAAACACATTTGCTCAAATTTGGCCTGAGAACTCCTTTTTGTAAAGGCAAATTTCTAATATATGCCCATTTGTATTTAAAATACTGCTGTTTACACCAGGCCTGTGCAATCTACGGCCCGAGAGATGATTATGTGCGGCTTGTGGCGTTTGCTCTTGTCACTGTCCGTGTGGCCAGCAGATTGTCGCTGCCTATTCAGTTTTTCTCATTAATATGTGACTTTATGTAAAATACTATAATACAAATATAAACAATAGACTACACTGTGTGAATTTAATAATATATTCAATGGTTCAGAAATAAATGAACTTATATTGATTATTTATTATTGTTCCAACATTGAAACAAACATAGGCATAGGAGATGGAGGGTTCAGCATCGACCCAAAAAATGTCGGGCAACAACCTGAAAAAAAAAAAAATGCAGGTAACATTCGTTGGAAAATTTCGGGCAAACCAGCAACCCTATCAGGCCTTTAGCATGTACGCCTATGGAACCAAATGCACTTTTTAAAAAAATTTCGCTCATGATATCAATATGACATGGATATTTACATATATTTTGGTAAAACAAGATGGCACTGACCCACAAAAGCACTTTTTTGTGGTGAAAAAACAAGGGAAACATTTGATGCTTTTTTTCTGTGAAAAGCTTTGCCTCATTTGGTATAAAAACATCAAAATGTACTCAATGTATTACAACAGATTCAAAATTGTCTGAATACTGATGTTTAAGTCAATTCAAGTTGGGCTTTGACCATTATGGAGACCATGCAGTGTGGAATGAGGAAAATATTGCCTGGTCAGCATTGGCCCCTTTACAATGATCAACAGTTTGTAATGCTGTTGGTCATTGTTTATTCTCAATCACCTTGATACCGGACTACCCTAAGCGATATTGTAGATGAAGGTAGACAAAGATCTGACAAATTTGTGTTCATTTTCAGTGCTGATTATTGCTGGCACTATATGAATTGTTTCATGTATTACAGCGTGACATAATAAACTAATTTTTTCACACGGTCTTTCATGGTGAATTGATATCAGACATACTAGGCAAATCATGCTTACATATTTTTTAATGACAAGGTGACAGCAGTTTTGATATTATTCTGTGTGTTTGAGAAGCTCACAGTTGACAAAATTCACAACTATTACACAGTTTTATCAGTTATATAGTCATAAAATCATATTTACAAAGCAAAATAACAATTTTGATCGTGCACTAATATATCCTAATAAACCAAAAATTTGACGTTTCTTTTTCTGTTCAGTATATGTTAAGATCATTCTGATAGTGTATTTATATTGATATATTTCAGATTATTTTGACAGTGTTAAATATTTTTATTTCTGGTCTGACTAAATTTTATTATATTTCATTGTATTATATTATTCTGAGGGTGTAAAACATTGTAATTTCTAGTCTGACTAAATGTTATTAGGTAGTGTTTAATGTTATAATTGTAGTCTGACTAAATGTTATTATATTTGGGATTATTCCATATTTCAGATCATTCTGACAGTAAAACATCGTAATTACCAGTCTGTCTAAATGTTATTATATTTCAGATCATTCTGACAGTAAAACATTGTAATTACCAGTCTGTCTAAATGTTATTATATTTCAGATCATTCTGACAGTAAAACATTGTAATTACCAGTCTGTCTAAATGTTATTATATTTCAGATTATTCTGACAGTAAAACATTGTAATTACCAGTCTGTCTAAATGTTATTATATTTCAGATCATTCTGACAGTAAAACATTGTAATTACCAGTCTGTCTAAATGTTATTATATTTCAGATTATTCTGACAGTGTTAAATATTATAATTTCTAGTCTGACTAAATGTTATTATATTTCAGATTATTCTGAAAGTGTTAAATATTATAATTTCTAGTCTGACTAAATGTTATTATATTTCAGATTATTCTGACAGTGTTAAATATTATAATTTCTAGTCTGACTAAATGTTATTATATTTCAGATTATTCTGACAGTGTTAAATATTATAATTTCTAGTCTGACTAAATGTTATTATATTTCAGATTATTCTGACAGTGTTAAATATTATAATTTCTAGTCTGACTAAATGTTATTACATTTCAGATTATTCTGACAGTGTTAAATATTATAATTTCTAGTCTGACTAAATGTTATTATATTTCAGATTATAATATTATAATTTCTAGTCTGACTAAATGTTATTACATTTCAGATTATTCTGACAGTGTTAAATATTATAATTTCTAGTCTGACTAAATGTTAATGTATTTCAGATTATTCTGACAGTGTTAAATATTGTAAGAATCTCCTGTCTGACACTGAATCTGATGAAGAAATTCTGTTTGATATGCAGTATACAGATGAGAATGAAAATGGGAATAATGATGAAGCAGAAGGCCAAACTTATACTGTAGAAGACGCAGTAGAGGCTATAGGATTAGGATGGTTTCAAATGCGTCTGTATGTTGTCTGTGGCATTATTACAGTAAATAACTCTATTTACATATTTAACACTACTGGTATAATTCCATTGAAATTTCGGTATTCAATTTGAAGCATATTTGTTTTCTTATTCCTAATGTATGCATTATGATTTGAACAAAATTGCATTTATTTATTTCAAGAATATGAAGAGCAGAATGCTCAAATGCTCAGGACAATGTCATGTAAATATTTCTACTGACCTTTACCAAAAAAAATTTTTTTTTGTAGGCAGCGGATGCCTTAGAGATGTTACTCCTAGCTGTTTTGTCACCAGTCGTAAGATGTGTCTGGGGTTTAAAAGATTATGAAGTCGCCATTATCACAACTGTAAGTTTCTCCCATTTTTTCCATGTTCCAAATACCCACATTAGGATAGATATAATCATACAAGTAGAATGTTACATTAAATATTATGAAATTAATCCAATAGTACTCAGTTCAAGAACTTTACAAAGCATTCATCTATAAAATTATGTTTTTCCTTTATTCTACAAATAAACAATCAGGCAATGACTAATATGAAAATAATCATTACAAGGATCAGGTCAAAAAGTCTGGTTTAATTTCTGGAGCATTACAAAAAGTGATCTTTACGGAAGCTCTGTGTAAATGATTGGCTGTATTGGCTAGTGTACAATCCAATCAAATCGCAATTTCAGTCACAGTTTGTAAAAGCTTGATTTTGTGAAGATGTATTTGATAAATTCTTCTTTTCTCTTAAAACAACTACAACTTTATCATAATTTTATTGTAAATGTCTTTCCAGATTGTGTTTACTGGAATGGGGTTAATGGCACCATTATGGGGATTTATTGGGGATCGATATGGCAGAAAAAAGGTTAAATTATGTTAGGAAATATATTCCTACTACTTTATAGATATGAATAGTTTAACTTGTTAAGAATTGCAACATTTTTATCCTCAATTTATCCCTCTCTCTCCCTTAACTAATCTGATAAATATCTTTGTAAAATTTTGTAAAACTTGACATGTGGCACATGTAGATAAGCATAGACTAGTTCAGAGATGAACTGCAATAAATTGATAGTATTTTTTTACCAAGCAGGTTCAGATTTTTTTGATAATCTTTGGCTATATTTGTTGTTTTTATGTGATGTGTGACAGCAAGCCTATATTTGATTGTAAAGAAAGTAAAGATACCAGTTATATTAATTATTACCACAAATTTGTGACAATATACTATAACAGTATACCAGCAGGACTAGAATAGTGTCATGTCACCCTTAAAACATCGTACTCAAAAAATGACTGATTGGGAAAAAAATGAGTTACCAGCCAGAACAAAAAAACAGTTAACATTCTAAAATCATATACACATGTAAAAATAGAAATTGCTGAAAGATTTGATCAAGTGAATATAGATTATATTAAAAAATCAGTTGATTAAGATAATTATATATTTTCAGGCATTGTTAATGATAGTATTTTGGATTGCTTATTTTGGGTTATTAACAGCTGCTACACCAAACTACACCTGGTTATTAATATTACGAGGGTTGGTTGGTGGAGGGATGGCTGGGTCACCTCAAAGGTAAACATGATTATATTTACTGAGTTTTATCTTGGTTTATAGATAATCCTTATAGCAGAATAAGTGCTAATTTTAGTTCTAAGTAGAAGAGGCTTGTAGCAATGTTGGCTTGAGTGCTGGAAACTTTACATGACATCATTTGCTTGGTGTTATTGAAAAGATGGTGGTTGTGGGTTCTAATTTTAATCAGTGTGTGAAAGCCTTGTGACCTTGAATAAGTTGGTTATCTTATCTCAGTATTCGATTCATCACAGCTGTAAATGGATATGGATAATATAATGCAGGACAGAACAATGTCCAGAGGTTTGGTCAAGGACCAACTGGTAGAAAGGATCTTTTTGAACCTTAATTGTTATACACAGTACTTGTAAAATGTTGTTTTTGTCTTAGGTTATAGATTCAGAGAATCTTCAATGCTTATTATCCATGGAATAGAGAATCCTGCAAATTTTTCATGTTAACATTTTTGAATTTCAGTTTTGCCTTACTAGCAGAATATTTACCATCAAATCATAGAGCTAAAGTTTTAATTATGGGCCAGGTTAGTCATTTATTATTATGATATAATATGATATTGTATGATGATATATGATTATATAATATAATGATGTAATATTTTTATATCCCACATTCTAATATAGACATGTATTGCTGTAACCCCGCCTGTCTGTCCATCCACAATTAGCTTGTGAACGCAATAGAGATCACAGTTTTTATTTGATTTTGATCAAATTTGATATGTAGGTTTATATCTATGAGATCTTGGACAAGTTTGAATTTGGGTATGATTCGACAGATGATAATGGATTTTCAACCTTTCAACCACTGAATTTTTGTTAGATTTTAGGTACAAATTGACAAATATTGACAACAGCCCTTGATGTGCTGAAATTTGGTTATCTTATTGGGCATATTTTAATAGGCAACAACTTGTTTATTATTTTGTAGATATTTTAGGCTATATTTGAAAAATTGTTATCATTTTGAAGATTTTTGAAACTGTATATTTCAATTATTTTTGATATTTTTAGTTGTATATTTGAAGAATTGTTATTATATTGTAGATATTTGGAGCTGTATATTTGAAGAATTGTTATTATTTTGTAGTTATTTTGAGCTGTATATTTGAAATGTTTTTATTGTAGATATTTTAGCTGTATATTTGAAGAATTGTTATTATATTGTAGATATTGTGGGCTGTATATTTGAAGAATTATAATTATATTATAGATATGTTGAGCTGTATATTTGAAGTGTTTTTATTGTAGATATTGTGGGCTGTATATTTGAAGTGTTTTTATTGTAGATATTGTGGGCTGTATATTTGAAGTGTTTTTATTGTAGATATTGTGGGCTGTATATTTGAAGTGTTTTTATTGTAGATATTGTGGGCTGTATATTTGAAGTGTTTTTATTGTAGATATTGTGGGCTGTATATTTGAAGTGTTTTTATTGTAGATATTGTGGGCTGTATATTTGAGGTGTTTTTATTGTAGATATTGTGGGCTGTATATTTGAAGTGTTTTTATTGTAGATATTGTGGGCTGTATATTTGAAGTATTTTAATTGTAGATATTGTGGGCTGTATATTTGAAGAATTATAATTATATTGTAGATATGTTGGGCTGTATATTTGAAGTGTTTTTATTGTAGATATTGTGGGCTGTATATTTGAAGTGTTTTTATTGTAGATATTTTAGCTGTATATTTGAAGAATTATAATTATATTATAGATATGTTGGGCTGTATATTTGAAGTGTTTTTATTGTAGATATTTGAGCTGTATATTTGAAGAATTTTAATTATATTGTAGATATGTTGGGCTGTATATTTGAAGTGTTTTTATTGTAGTTATTTTGAGCTGTATATTTGAAGTGTTTTTATTATAGATATTTTAGCTGTATATTTGAAGAATTATAATTATATTGTAGATATTTGGAGCTGTATATTTGTAGAATTGTTATTATATTGTAGATATGTTGGGCTGTATATTTGAAGTGTTTTTATTGTAGATATTTTGGGCTGTATATTTGAAGTGTTTTTATTGTAGATATTGTGGGCTGTATATTTGAAGTGTTTTTATTGTAGATATTGTGGGCTGTATATTTGAAGTGTTTTTATTGTAGATATTTTAGCTGTATATTTGAAGAATTTTAATTATATTGTAGATATGTTGGGCTGTATATTTGAAGTGTTTTTATTGTAGATATTGTGGGCTGTATATTTGAAGTGTTTTTATTGTAGATATTGTGGGCTGTATATTTGAAGTGTTTTTATTGTAGATATGTTGGGCTGTATATTTGAAGTGTTTTTATTATAGATATTTTGAGCTGTATATTTGAAGTGTTTTTATTGTAGATATTTTAGCTGTATATTTGAAGAATTTTAATTATATTGTAGATATGTTGGGCTGTATATTTGAAGTGTTTTTATTGTAGATATTGTGGGCTGTATATTTGAAGTGTTTTTATTGTAGATATGTTGGGCTGTATATTTGAAGTGTTTTTATTGTAGATATTGTGGGCTGTATATTTGAAGTGTTTTTATTGTAGATATGTTGGGCTGTATATTTGAAGTGTTTTTATTATAGATATTTTGAGCTGTATATTTGAAG
>NW_008708752.1:3042174-3057199 GCF_000327385.1 Lottia gigantea | reverse complement strand
ATCTTTACTCAATGTCTAATTAATTCATTCTTTTGTTCTAGACTGTACCAGAGTCTGCTAGATATTTAATGGCAGCAGGTCAAACAGAAGAGGCTACTAAAGTTTTAGAAAAAATTGCAAAAGAAAACAAAACTTCCTTACCTAAAGGACATCTTGTGAAATCACCAGAAGTAAGTCTTCAAAACTTTTTGTATTTTTTAGAAGTTAAATCTGGGAAGAATGTGTCTGAATTATACCTTGTTCTGTGTTAACTGAGTCAAAAGGTCATTTTGACCTCATGTAAAAATGGTAGGAACTTTGAATGTGGCTCTTCTTTGTTGATGGTGACGTTCAAAGCCTATTTACACAGCAGGTATCAAACGCAGCATGAGTTACATTTAATTTTCTTCCATTTCAAACAAATTACAATTTCGGTATTTATGGAATCAGCAGAACAATCAATAAAGCAAGTTGGGACATAATCCAGAAAAGTAGTAGGTGCAGACAGAATTCAAAATGGCGCCTGCAGAAGGAAATAAAACATTTTGAATGTGACATATTCTGCTTCCTTACTGTTCAATTGAGGGCAGAATTGGAACTGAGCCTGTTCAGAGCTCTTCAATTAGCGCCAACAATAATTTCTAATAATTATCATAAAATATGTTTGTTAGTAGTAAATGGTTATTTGATAACATTACAGGTTCAATTAGGAAGATTCTCTGATATATTTTCACCCGATTATTTACGTACTACATTACACCTATGGTTATTATGGTTCTGTGCAGCGTTTACGTATTATGGAATGGTACTAGCTAGTGCTGAATTACTAAGAAATGAAACTAAAGGTAAGTTTTGGCATTTTTATCTAGAAAGTCATGGGTTTTTTGACTTTTCGGTAATCATTTTGGCAACCCAAATTTAGACCTTATTTTCAATAGTTCCAATAGAATCATTTAAGAATAAAAACACAGAATACGATAAATGATATATATATATATGGTGTCATAGATAAGTAAGAAAATTTAAATGTGTGCAATTTGTTTCTCAACAATTTATATTGATAAAAGCAGTTCTATGAGATGAAATAGATTAACATGGATTCATATCTATTGGTGTAAATTCTCTCAAACACAATGAGTGTAACGTAACCGTTGCCCAAATTCTTATATTAATAAATATTATTTTGAAACTCTATTGATCAATTCTTCCAGTACTCAGTACATATTATAGTAATGTAATGTATAATATTGTCATATTTTATAGGTTCTACAAAATGTAAATGTGCCTTATTAACTCATGATGATTATATTACTATGATTATTTCTACATTAGGGGAATTTTTATGTGAGTATTGTTCAGTATTGATCCTGAGCTCTATTGTGAGGGATAAGCCTATTATTATGTTGTAATGACACAACTTAAAGATTAGAGTTGCTCTTGACATACCCAAGTTTACCTAACTGGATTTTTGTCGCCAACTAGAGTCTTGTCAGGTGCAGACTGGCATGGACACATGAGTTGATAAAAATATGGAGTTGGTCGTTTTTCACCTGTCGATAATCATGTGCCGATTATGCACTTGAAAGGAAAATGAATCTGATTTGATGATGACGGTTTGTCTTTCAGACGATAATACTATCAGAGAGACAATTATCAAATTTGTTTAATGCTTGTGTACCCACACCTTAAAGTTATTTTTGATGTTTTTTTAGGCTTGCCAATAAATATGATATTAATAGATAAATGTGGTAGAAAAGTAACTGGTATGGTCAACATGTGTGGTTCAGGTTTATTTTTTGTGTTAATGCAAATACATACTAAAAGATGGATTTTAACATGTATTATGTTTGCTGTGCGTGGTTTTGCTTCAGCCACTTTCTCTTGGGTTTATATTTATACATCTGAGGTAAGTAAGATCAGCTTAAGGGAGCTCAAATGACCGATGGTCAATATCCTCTGAATGTCAAGTATAAGTTACATGTCAGTACCAGTAATGCCAGTGTATAATAAATTACTACTATAAGACCTTCTCATAATCAGATTTCACAGGTTGTTGAAAATCGTCCGGTTAACAAAAAATAAATCAGCAGCCCTGCTTGGCATGAACTCCCACTTTCAGTTTCTTATAATTTTAGGTGTATCCTACGTCAGTGAGAACATTAGGAATGGGAACATCATCATCATGGGCTAGAGTTGGTGCTATGATTACACCTTTTGTTGCTCAGGTAAAAGGATCATTTTCTTGTCTTATGAATTTTCACACAATTTTCTGTTTTCCAGTTGTATTTCCAGAGTTACATATGATACAACATGTCAATAAATATGTAACTTATCATTTGATCATGTATCTATGCTTTATGTTACTAGGAATACTAGACAAAAATGCAGAAGAAATCAAAGTTACATTTGTGAATTAATGTGATGGTATTTTTGACTACAATTTATTGTCAACTAATTACTAATTATGTTAGACTGAGATTAGAATAGTATTCTCAACAAAAATTAATGTTTGTTCCGATTAATTTCTTAAAAGATTCAGTGATTATTACAACTGTTTAGACACAAGTAAGCTATACACAGTTGTTAAAATCATTGAAACTTTGAAGAAATATTTGTTCTTTTTGTCTTTAACCCATACTGTGGCATGATTGGCAATAATCAGCACCATCTAAAACACATTTGGGCAGCATAAGACGAGTATTTGTCAATTGATTTTAGACACACTTTAAAATGATCTTTGATATAGGTATTATTACAACATTCGGTAGTAGATGCTACATGGGTTTATGGTTGTGTGTGTTTTTTCTGTGGTATATCAGCCTTATTTTTACCTATTGAAACTAAAGGTCGTGGTTTACCTGTAAGTAATCTTCAATTGTTTATTTTGGGCTAATGAAGACAGGCAACATCAGTTTGTTAAGGAAACATTAACATGCACAGCCTCTAGCATAAGTACCTCAGTTAAATGTCTCATCTGATAAGTTTTTCCTAGTCTGCTCTTCCTACCTTCATCACAAAGAAAACCAGATTGTAAAATCTGAAGGTGGTATCTCAATCCAAGCAGGATTTAACCCTGAACTTACAGGTTAGCAAGCAAACATTTAATTCACTGAGCCGTAGTGGCTCAGTACTGCAGTTGGTACAGCATTCATTGGTAATTTATCTTTTCAGCAATCAGTATCATTTGAAGTGAATAAAAATGGTGGTATATCAGAACTAGATTCCGATATTGAAGAAAAATCTAAAGAAAGGTGATATTGATCAAAATAGTTGAGATTAATGATTATTATTTGTGCAGCTTTCCAAGAATTTAGACTTTGCGCTACATGGCTGTTGATTTGCCTCTCTTTGCCAAACATGACTGGCAGGCCAGCTCAAATGTCTGCTTGGATGATCATACCGAGACAACTTGATAGCTTTGTGCTTCCTTATTCGTATATATATATATACCATGTTTCTTTCAATTATGGTCAAATTAGGTGCTCATTTTCAGAAAAATTCTCAATCCTTACTCCTGATTTCATTCTATAAATATAAATAAATACAAAGTGGATCTTATCATACAGACCAATTTAAGTGCAATTACTGTTATGAATTTTAAAATGTGCAACAAACATATAGCCAAGGACTAGCATATTTTTTTTATGTATTCCTCTATTCATGCAAAATTTATAGAAAAAATTTAATTTGGATGTAAGATGTTGTTTTCTGAAATTTGAATAGCAAGTCTACTTTTTTATTGTTATTTTATACGAGTAGTATTTGAACAGAACCTGAAACATGTTGTTACTCAAGTTTAAAGTTTTTGATTATATAGATAGTGTACATAATTTTTTGCAACTAAGTTGTAACTTTGCAATACTTTAAAGAGGTACAGCTATATAACATAACATATCGTAACTTAAGAATATATTGTGTGTGTGTGTGTGTGTGTGTGTGTGAAGTCAGCTGTATATGTAAGGTTACATTTAAGTACTTGAATCATTATTGATTTTAACTTGGAGAGATTGTAAAGAGGGTTTCTAAATTTCTTATTTATATCTGGGACATTGACAGCATTGATTGGCACCATTCCAATTTACAACTGGACGCCTGTTTTTCCTGCAAATCCACTTACACTAAATTATGACATCGCTAATCGTGTAGTCCTTATGTGATAATGCACTATTTGCAAATAGTGACGTCATAAAACAGTTTTAGTCGAACTGCAAATTAATGTTATTCGTGACCTTGATACACATAGAAATTTTAGAAAAATTCTTTACAATCCCTTTAACTGTTAATATTGGGCAAAACTTAGCCATCAGTTTGAAATGAAATGAATGGAGTTTTGTCTTCCTACAGCCCTAAAGTAGGAATTTAGATTCCACAGATATTTTTCTTTCTTGATCTCAATCAATATTTTTTTTAACTAGTTTCTATCTCTGTAACTTGAATATCTTCCTGCCATATAGAGTTTCCTTAAATTTAAATGGTGAGATATCAGTTTATTGTGTAACTAATGAGACTAGAAAAAATTTGAAAATCTTGAAAATCTCATGATCACAAAAATGTTGACTTATTTGAATCTCTTGAACTAGAAGGTCTGCTTGCTGAAAGTTGAGTTTCTTAAATTTGTTTCATTTTGTAAAATTAGCAATTTGTTATGTTCTGTGACTATTGAGATTAGAAAAACTGAAATACAAGAAATTTATTTTGGCACTTTGTAATCTTACAAAACTCATAATCACAAAATTTTATACCAATTTGAATCTCTTGAATTAGATCTGCTCGTAAAGTAGAGTTTTCAAAATTTTTAAGATGTTGATAGGGTTTTCTTAAAATTTATGATTTTGGTTATTAAGGTTGTGAATTAACAATTTGTTTTTATGTGACTATTGTGACTTTGCAATGAAATACAAGATATTGACCTTGGCACCTTATAAACTTACAAATCTTGTAATCACAAGAAACTCTTGCAAAAATTCACTCTATTGAGTAAATAATATTGTCATACTTATTAGTACATTTTAGAGAAGGAAATCTGATTTTTATGATATAGAATTGTTTTTCACTAAGGTAATGCAACGTAATATATAATCACTTAAGTATCTTTACCTTTAAAGTAATATAAGAATGTGTCTCAAGTGTGGAATTTTACATTGAGAAATATCATACTACTTATATTGATTATTGGTGGATAAAATCTTATTCTATGATCACTTGGGACTGGGCAATTTTGGTTTATGTGAATTATTCCAATACTGGTATTGATCGTGATATAGTCAAGCAAAGGTTCTTTTGCTCAATGGGTCATTAATACAAAACAAAAACAGGTGGTGGTTTTAGTAATTATCAACACAATATAAGTTTAGTCTGCATAGTTTTTTTTTTTACCACCTAAAAATAAAGAGGACTGCTCGTTTTTGTTTAGAATTGACCCTCATGAAGAGAAATATCTTGGTTAGTCTATACTAGTATTTATCTCCCAACCCTAGAACCACTCTCTTTGTTGTGCTTTTAAAAGAGGTAATACTCTTTATTGTTACTTATTTTATACATGATGCTCATTGTTATATATTATAAACAGAAACTATATTTTCTACACGCTAGATTGTTATTAAAATAATTTGTATACAACAGTGTTAATTATTACTTGGCAATATCCTGGATATTTTTTTGGTGAACTCACTCATAAAAAAAAACTGAGATTTTTGGTCTTAAGATTGAGTCATTAGACTTTTTTTCAATGCAAACAGAATCTACCATTGGAGCGAATTTTGTCATGGAAATCTGTAGTCAAAATTAATGCATATTAAAGAAAAAGATCATTTATTCATTCAGATACACTGATGTACAATTGAAACCATCCCCACACTAAATTCATGTAATATGCAACAAAACAAATAGTTATCTCTAGTATTTACAAACTGATGAAATTTCTGTACAAAATAAATTAACCTTGGTGTTACAGTGATTTTGACAAAAATTTATTGACTATTCTAATGGACAATATCGAATTTATACTTAAATATCTATACAAATATCAAATAATAAAACATTCCATAAAATATTTACAACTAATTTATGAACAGAAATTTACTTTTACCAAGACCTCTGTTGTCTAATAATGTCTGCAGAAAGATTTTTTAAATATAATTGAAATATCAACATCCTATGAAAGAGACATCAAAGAAAAATCAACAACATCAAGTACACAGTCATACATAACTTGGGGGGGAAAAAATCTCTTGACAAAATTTCGAGAAAAAAAAATGGACACATAAGAAATGAAATTAGTTGCATAAATTTCTATCCATAGTTACAATCAATTGGTAAGTTCTGAACAGCTTGTGTCCGTTCCAATTATAGGCGTGTATCGAATGGTACAGAAAAAGATATGTCACATTCAAAATTGACCCTTCTATTCCTTTCTCAGGAAATATGAATTATTTTTTACCTCTTTAGGGCGCATCTGCAGGGGATTCCTAATCCTTTTACGAATTGTTTTATTAAACTTCTGGCTAATCCCCTGAATCTGGAACAAGCAGAACTCACCAATTGAGCGCCACCAGTTACAATCCATACAAAATGATCACGCACCTCAATTTGCATTTACAACCAAATTCATTAATTTGATGTTTTTAACACAGCAATGAAAAGGTCAAACTTCAGAATTTTGTATATGTTCATAAAAGATATATTTCTATATGACATGCAAAACGTTGTTTTCTAGCCTTTGTACATGTATCAGTGACCTTCCCAATTATGGAAACCACAAGCGTCTGACAAGAAATCTGCGAGAGGTTCAAATAGATATAAATATATATATATGCAAAGGCGGGATTTCCTTCTGGGAGCCCTTCCATAATGTGGTATCAGTTAGATGATGATTTAACAACAAGGCCAGAATGGTGATGAAGGTTATACAATAGGATGATATGATTTTCTATGTTTAATAACTACTTCTCATCTTTACCCAGTATATGAGTTGAACACACAAATAGTATGGCAGGACCATAAAAATTTTTTTTTTAGAAAACTAATTTACAATCCCTTTAAACAATATCTTCAGGGTCAAGATGAAACTGAAATTGTCCATAAAGAATAGTTATTAAACATAGATATAAACGTATGTAATTATTTACAATCTATCAATAAACAATAGTTACACAACTCTTCGTACTTCAAAAAATCTTTTTAAGTAATAAACTTGACCTAATGACATAGCTACTAACACTAAAGCTTCAAAAAATGACCATAAAACTACACGACTGTTTGTATTGTTATTAACTGAAATGAAAGAAAATGACAATTATTATCATATACATCCTACTTTTCTGCTCCTTTTTGGACTACTAGTATCCCCTGAGGGTACTAGGTAAGTGAGCACCACAGCAGGTGGTGGCAGACAATCTATACAGCTTGCTAGTAGTATTTTAAGATATTTGTATAAGATATCAGATTCAGATATGCCTTTCGACTGTACGAACCATTCAGGACTTTTGTAAGAAGTATTTCCTCTTTTCGCTGTGCTAAGGGTGTGTAAAGGGGTTCTAAAGGCACTCAAATGTATACCCTATTTAGAAATTTGAGATATCAACTAAGATTACTTACTAGCTCTATGTGTTCTTTCTCTAAGCTCCATATATTCTTGTTCATGTTTAACACCAGTTAATGCTGTGGATAATTCAACTATCATTTCAGAGAGTTTATTGTGGTTTGCTGAAATTGAAAAGAACCCATTGTTGATTATTTCCCTTTAGACATAAGAAATATGTATTTGAATTTAATAGTTGGTGTCATTTTGATTCTCTTTTTCCCAGAGAGTCTTTTGTTGAAGTGGTTTAAAATACACCTGAGAATATTCACAAGGATAAGCTTACAGATCCTGACAGTTCTTTTATTCATCCATAAAGCGGAAAGCATATTCAGGTTAAAAAAAAAACTATACCCACCATCATTTTCCATATTTTCTTGCTCTTTTGGTTTTTCTCCAATATCCATACTGAACATTACTATTTTTGGTGTCATTGTTGACATTTTGTTACCAAAACAATATTTGTAAATTCCATCCATGTAGGCAGCAAATGTATATTTACCACTGGATTCTCGATCGACTGAGTGGATAACTTTACCATCTGGACCATACATCTGAAATGAAATGATCAAAATACAGTTTCTACTATCATTCTACTTGTTAAACAAGTACATCCAATGGGTGATTTAAAGGATTTTACCTTTGCTAACACAGCATCAGGAAAAAAATTTGCATTTCAGCCCAACCTGGGCCACGTCTGCTAAACATGCATGATCGTCATAGATAGGGAATAACAATGAAAATACATGCATACTAATTACTAATCAACCAGCACAGTATTTAACAGGAGGTACCTGTAATCACTATTATTCAATAATTCTTAAGTGATGCCTGATAAGTAATATGGCATTGTTCACATGATTCCAACATCTGACAACTGCTGCCACTGCAATATTGTCATTGAGCAAGGTCTTATATTTAGAATCCAACATCTGGAAGTCTGTATTGTACCTGAACCAACCATTAATCAAGGTAGAACAGAAATGTTTACGGTTGACTTGAAATAATAAACAAGTATTAAGAGCTATCAAACATAATTCTACCTTCACATCAATATCCAGGAATCCCCCTTCTGCAACTTCGAAAGACAGAGACATTTTGGTACCGGATGTTACTTTATCAAAGAAACATTCCTCTGCATGAGCATCAATTTGAATGAAATAACAGTTTATAGATGAAATAAGTATTAAAGAAACGAAAACTCGCAAAAATACTCCCAATAAATTCATTTTTAAGACTTTATTTTCCACGTTTCCAAGAAGAATTCGTCGTCAGCTTTCACCGGTGCCACGTAAATAAAGACTGCGCATGAGAAATAAGTCACGGAGCAAATCAACGGGCACTTGCTTCCGGTGTATTAAAGGCACACGGTGGCAGATTAATTTTCTTCGTTACATGTCATTAGACATAAATCACAGTGATTGAAAGGATTAGGATATACCATGGATACTGTAAACATTAGACATTTTGAAAATCCTGTCAATGACTGATTTTAGTGACAAGAATATTTCTAAATGAACAGAGTTCTAACTATATATTGACATATAGGTACTTTAATGGTCATAATTCCGAATTAAGATTTTGTGGAAAGAATTCGATAAGTCAACCGATAAAGTCAACAGCTTTTCAAAATAATGTTAATTGACAATTTATTCATTAGATGAAATTTACTTTCATTTATTTATTTTTTTTGCATTTATTATTTCCGGAAGTTAACCTCCGAAGTAAATATTGATTGAAAGTGGGCAGGGCTCGTGACTGAAAACCGAATTGATTATTTTATGACTGTAAATTATGTAGTCTAGTGTGGAAGGTGTCATGGATGTTTGTTTGAACATCATCAATGGATCCGTTTGCTTGTAGAAGAAGGATGATGGCCTCCGAAGAATTAGTGACTATTTCAGTGACAGACGTGTATGATCAAGCTGCGGGAATTGCCCAAGAATTTGACAAGTTGATAACAAATTATGGAAATGAGTCTATCACTGATCTTATGCCAAAAGTCATAAGGACTTTAGAACAATTAGAAAATTTAGCTACTAAATATGAGAAAGAAAATGATGAAATAACAGAACTGAGATCTGTTGTAGATAAATTAGAGGCAGAGAAAAATGAAAAGGCACAAGAAAGAGCTAGATTTGAACAGGTAAATTGCCAACATTCCAACTTCCTTTTTTAACTAGACTAGTCTATTTCTTTAAATCTGATATTCATATCGTGGCAGAATTAAATGTGTGAATCACCAGTTTTTATGGATATTATGTCAATGTTCTTTTATTCTGATTTGAAGACTTTTAGTAAGCTTACTTTAAACTTTAAAGGGACTTAATTTAACGATGAAAGGTACGGTAACAATTGAGATAAATGCTTAACGATCACTGTCAATAACTTCAGTAAGTTTACTATGAATATTCCTGGTCTTAATATTTTCAAAAATATCATCAAACTTGAATTAGTTTAGGTATTAGTCACAATAAGTTTTTAAAATTAAGCATATCAATTGGGCATAAGCTTATGTATCATATTGCAATTTTCATTGAGTCATAACTCATAATTTAGAAATTATTTTGTCCAATAATCAATTCATGCCTACTCAAAATATTGTAGGGCCTACTAGTATTAAAAACAACTTGACTAAGTGCTTTTATTTTGAAGGGATTGATGCGCCGTTTTGGCGGATTGATTTGATTTAAGGCTTATTATATGTAAATATTAAGAAGTACGGTACGGGTACTAGAAATGTACGCAAATCTCAAAATGCCTTCAAAAATATCTGAAACTATGAATGTCTTTTCTATATATGACAGTGTGTCAAGAAAAGACGACCCGTCTTTTGACTTTCAACTACAAATAATTCTGGACACATGGAGATTTGAAGACACAAATTTCCATGGTGAGCTGTGAACTGATTGGCTTAAGAAATTTCCATTTCTGAAAATAAGGTATGATTGGTCAAAAAATGGTGCACCTATCCTTTGAACAGTTATTAGCATGTTAGTAAAAATATTTGATTGAAATGTTTTTTACAATTATTTCTTTTGGTCTTAATGTTATTTTACTGTTCTTTTCGTTTTCAACTATCAAAATTAATTAAACCTGTCTTTTTGATTTCAAAGAAATGGTTTTGAAAAAATTGTTAGGTTAATAACTATTTTCTGTTGTTTTTTGTGTTTGATGAAAGTTATTTCGCTGACATTTTAAATCCAAAGAGAATTGTAAATGATATATAAATTCTTCATTTTTATTGTCTTTGTCCATGCATGGAACAAAAAGAAAACACGTTAGAGTTTGCCTTACAGTTTTTCATGAAAACTGGCTATGATCCATGTTATGACAATTGCTCAATTGCCAATTAAAGGAATAGAATTTTGCATTTTCCTTGCAAAACTGTTTAACAAAATTTGTCATTGTTAAGATTCTTTTCTTATGTTTTGTTCACCTGCTAAAGTACCGTATTTGTATTTTCTATAAATAAATTTTTAAAATAAGGGATTCACTTCATAAGAGTGTATATGCTTACAGCATTTTAGTGTGCATCAGGTAACTATTGTCTGAGCAAAGTAAGAAGTTTTTTGAAATTTTTTTATAATATTTATGAAAATTGTAATAGCAGCCTCAAAATAGTACTGTTAGACTTGAAATGTCATTGCTTTGATAAAATTATAAACATAAGCACAAAGTCTTCAAAATTTGCTTTTACAGAGGCCCATTTTCAGCCAAAATTTGTGACTTTTTGGGGTTAAATTTATTGGAGGGAAACTTACAAAAGAGCATATTTGTATCAACACAAATACATTTTAAGACTATTAGTACTTACTATTGTGAGGCAGATATTCCAATTCTCTTAAAAAATGTCGAAAAAATACAAAAAACTTTTTAATTTGCTCAGACAACAGTTCCTATTTTGAATTTCTATTTTCTACCCTAATATCTATGGTTCTTGCGGGTCCAGAAAACTTTACAGAAATTGATACCACTGTTTCAAAAGTGCCCATTGCCTTTAAATGTACATGTATACTGAGGTATATTTCAAGCCATTTAGTATATGTGATAGTGACATTTGGTCAAGTTTTTGTGGAAATTTGAATCGAAGATTAAGAACCTTAACATAGAGAGGAAAACCATGATTTTTTTCTTAAAAAGAGTATGAAGTTTTTTTGAATACCTGTAAAGGTAGGGTACTGTAACTATGTCAATATGACCCTATTAATGGTAGAGTACTCTCTATTGTTATGTCATTAATCTACTGTATTAGTGATTAGTGGTATTAATTCTTTAATTACTGATTGTAACATATCCTCTAAATATTTGATAATTTAAGGTCTTTAGTATCGTACATTACTGGTGGAATGCAGAAATAACATGAAAATATATAATGGTTTTACAACTGAGCTAGAAAAAAACTTTGTCTATCTAAAATGTCCTGTTGAAAATAGCCTCTGTTTAAGTATACGTTAGTGTCGGTGATGATCCAAGAATTAAATTACTTATCCTCTTACAGACTAAGTTCTCTGAAAAACATATATAATCAATTTTGCTCCTACTTTTTTCTTTTTTATCCCTCAAAAGTTTCATTGATGTTTTCATTATTGTTTCATATTATTTTTTTTACAGAATGCAATCAGTTCAAAACTTTTTTTTATATTAAAACTTCTTTAAGTTCTATTGCCATGTAGGTGTTTAGTATCTAATATTAGATTTGTACACTAGACATGACAGAAAAGTACTAGGAGGGTAAACTAGAGATTGTGTACATGGAAACAATCAATGAATCAAACACTATGACTGACTATGATCAATTAGAATTGCTGCTTTAATCTTCCCTGTATTACCTCATGTTATTGACTTAAAGAGAAACTCCACTGAGTTGTCAAGTCTATTACCGGTTGTACAAGACTTAATTACTTTATAATACCTCACCATGTTTCCGAATTGATTGAATGAAAAAAATCGAAATCTTATGTCCTGCTTTTTCAACATTCAACAACATTGTGGTGTGCAACGAGGGAAATTTGCACTTAAATACCATGACATCCTTTCGTACAAGCACTGTACTTGACGCAATGGCAGCACTCAATGATCAGAATGAGAGAAATTTTATTGTCAATGACATCAATTTAAAACTTTTTGGAAACCAAAAGTTATAATTTTTTTCCATATCAGTCTCATTTCTCATCACTACAATGGGCCTTGATTATAGAATATCAGGAATGAACTTTATGGTTCAAATGTAGTTTGAAGTAAAAAAGGTCAATAAATAATTATTGTTGATTATACATTGATGTTTGACATCAGTTTTTATCTCTCAGAGATATTCTGTCGTTTTAAAAATAATAATGATTAAATTGTATCTACAGACAATGTAGCTTTATAAATATCATTTAACATTTAAGTTGAAAGAAATCAACAAGAGAGGTATTTTATAATGAATCATTATTGTGATCAATAACACATTGATTCTTATGATTGATTCTTACTGGTGGGTGGCCACTATTTTAGTCCAACTATATAGAAACATCCTGTGAAATTACATCTACAGTTTTACTATTAAAATCACAGGGAAATCTACCAGCTTTGCTTGAATTCAACTTTTATAGAAAAATTTAGGCTTGGCTGAAAAAGAATCTCCAATAAATCACTAACTGTCAATGTATATGATGTAATCTGATAAAAGCCTGATTGTAGTTGATAACAGAATAGAAAAAGCTGATATTTATTTCAGTCCTTTCGAAAGAGCTATTTTTGATATAGATTAGAAAAACTATATTTGATAACAGAATAGAAAGAGATATTTTTGAATAAGATATGGCTATTTTATGGTAACAGAATAGAAAGCTATTTATGAAAACACATTAGAAAGAGCTACTTATGATAACAGATTAAAAAGAGCTGTACTTGATAACAGACAAGACAAAGAATTGTTTATGATGATAGATTGAACCCAACAGCTCTGTTTTAGAAATTTGAATTTATGAAAATTGATGGAAGAATTTCTAATGTAAGTTATGACCTCTTGAGAGAGTCTCTTATCCGCCAAAAAGAGGAAGAAGAACAGGCCTTCTGCATTTTAACCCATTAATTAACATATAACAGATTTCCGATTCCATCTCTGAATTACAATAAAACAACAAATGGGAACTATGGATCAGAGGTTTGACTATTAAGTAATTATAAAGTAAACTGTTGATGGTATTTTAAGTATATAAATACTATTTTAGTCATTGACTAAATCAGGTTATCAATAAAGTAATTCCATTTATAGTAAATATCAATTACTCCTGATAATCGCACTATATTTCTATGTTATATGGTATTGATATTCTATATGTTTGTTTAGCTACAAGTCCGTCTGCATGATATGACCTAGCTTCTCTTTTCTATGGTAGAACTACTTGACGTCAGATTGTTGCTAAATATAATATTGTAATTGACAGTTGATTGAAGCATTCCTCTGTATCAACTGGGAGTGGAGATTTACTCTTTGAAATTACTAAAGACAAGTTTTAGACTGACCTTGGCCAATGCTTCTATAGGAGAATATCTTCTATAACACACAACACTATTTTGTAGACAGGACATCATTGAAAATACAAGCAAAAATATATATTAAACTGTTATTGTCAGTTTTTCTTGTTAACCCGGCCAAATATAGTGTGCCAAATTTGGCATTTGTACATTTTTGGCACAATTGCAGACTTTGATGGTGTGGTAGGGTCTGGAGTGTTAAGAGTATAGTACCAACCCTGGTTTATACAAACCAAATAATTTTAAATATTTTAATGATACACAGGTAAAGAGAGACTAACATAATAAGGGATATCATAGATTGGAATTCCAGTATAGGTTGAGATAGAGAATACATTCAGATTTTTCAACCCAGTTCAGTGATGCAGGTTGAAGCAGCAGCTGGGACAATAAATAGAGGCCCCAGTGCGTCAGGCTGTACAGATTAAGATCCTTCGACAGTTGGAAATTGCAAAAAAAGCAGGGTAATTTCACTGTCTTGGCAAAATTTCAATTATTGCACACAACATGGTGTATGGTGTAGCCTGTCTTCATTAACCCTTTCAGCTTCAGAAAAGGACGATGTAAAACTATGTTCATTTCATTTCGATCAAACAGCTCTGATTGTGGAATTCTGATTTGCGATCAATAAACGATAAAAACCAACAATTTATACCATAAAAGAGCTCATTGATTAATAGAATTAATTTCTCAGTTGAATCAACAGTGGATATAGAGCTATTATAGTCAATTAATTACTAAGCTAATTATTTTATACTAGTTATTATATATCTCTAATAATGCACTATTCTATTTCTTTATTTCATAGTTACATTTTGCTGTTTTATTTCCACTTCTTTATTGAACAACTTCAAACACCTAGCAATCATATTGTAAGTTTTCTCTGAAAGATTAACCCTTTGGCAGTGCTTTCTATTGAATAGTGACTAGTTGCTTTTCAAC